>NC_089782.1:54474287-54568200 GCF_040412425.1 Macrobrachium rosenbergii | reverse complement strand
TCATTCATCATTGTATCGAATGATCTGTTGGGTCCTAGTGCTTGACTTCAAGCCTGGACCTAGTATTTTATCAAATCCTTCGGGCCAGCCCTATGAGAGCTAAAAGTCAGCTCAGTGGTCTGGTTAAACTACTTTAATAATAATAATAATAATAATACGTTCGCTAGTGAGCTGACTTTTTCTAGGCTACAGTAGTGAAATTACATCTTTGGTTTTACTCACCTGTACAACAACGAGTAATGTAATGATGTAAAGTGTTGTCGAGTAACGTAATAAAGTAAACTTTGCATTCGCTATGATGAATTATGTAATAATGAAAGTTGCCGAGTAACGTAATAAAGTAAACTTCGCATTCTCTTTCATACATATCAAGTAGCGTAATAAAACATAAACTTTGCGTTCACTGCAGGGCAGCTAATGATATACTATATCTCCATAAGTCTGAAATAATGTTTGTTAGGAGTTGAGATTTGCCTGTTTGATGGTACTCTTTGTACTTCAAGAATTAATTAAAATCATATAATTACACTTTCCTCCTTTGCAGAGAACTGAAAAGTGTAAGGGCAGAACGTAGTAGGAGAGAATTGTGCTTATTTTGGTTGCGCTGAGCTTTCGAAAGAATTGACGTTCTTGACAGCCGAGGATCGGCTCCAAACTCTCGATTTCTTAGCTTACAAGCTACTAGCTCATTTGACGGCCAGTTACCTGGCGCCAGTTGCACCTCAGAGCACAGTGGATCCAAGTGCCCAGCGGATCCAAGCGCCCAGTGGATCTGAGCGGCTCAGGGATCCAAGTGTAGTCTGGCGCCTACTCCCCATCCATTTTTCTCTCCTACTACTAGCCCTCTACCATATTGCTCCTGCACCTGGCTCCCTCGCTTCCTTCCCATGCCATTGCCAGTCTTGTGTGTGGGGTAACAGAAGTTAACCTTGAAATAGTGAAGTGTTGTGCAGTGGAGGAGGTGTCTACTTGTCCCCTGATGTTCCTAGACGGAAAGTCCTTGTCAGACTCCCCTAAACCTGGGAGGAGGCATACTTGAGGTCCCAGGGAGGTCAGGGGTTACACACGAGTAGTCGCCCCCCTCAGTCGAGCCTACTGCCGGTCCCAGGTATCGACAGACAGCCACTGGAAAGGCGTCTTACTGGATGTGTAGTGGAGGATGTGGCTATCCAGCCCTATCGGATCTCCTAAACCCAGTCCCTGTCAGACTCTCCTAAACCTGGGAGGAGGCATACTGTCAGTCCATGGGGATCCGAAAGTTTTTTTTTTTTGCCCCTGGGTAGTTACTCCTCAGTTGATCCTGCTGTCCACAGGTCTCGACGGATAGCCATTGGAAAGGTGTCCAGTTGCAGTTCATGCACTTTCATTGAGTGATGCGGATTCGGGATCCAACAAATCCCAGTGCAAAGCAAGTCAGAAGCGCAGGTGGCGCTTCAAAAGTGCATCCAGGCCATTGAAAAGGTCGATATCCGCGGCTGAGTCGGAATTTCTGATCCCGTGCAAGCGGAACAGAGATCAGGATCCCAGTCCCAAACCCTCATGTAGTTCTTGGGATGATCCATCTTACGTGTCGCCCGTAGTGTCTGTGTCAGAGCATCAGTTCCTGTTGCCCAAGCGGATCTCTAAGAAACACAAAAAGTTAAGTAGACCTTAGTTTAACCAGACCACTGAGCTGATTAACAGCTCTCCTAGGGCTCACCCGAAGGATTAGATTTATTTTACTTGGCTAAGAACCAACTGGTTACCTAGCAACGGGACCTACAGCTTATTCTGGAATCTGAACCACATTATAACAAGAAATGAATTTCTATCACCAGAAATAAATTCCTCTAATTCTTAATTGGCTGGTTGGAGAATCGAACTCAGGACCAGCAGAGTGCTAGCTGAGAACGATACCCACCTGTCCAATGAGGACTTCTAGAAACACAGAGATCGTACTTTAGGATCCAAGGGGATCCAGAGTGGGATCTGGTGGATCCAAGTACCTAGTGGGAGCGGAAGAATCCAGATATTCAATGGGATCTGAGGGATCCAGGCATTCATCAGGATCCGAGGGATCCAGTCATCCGGTGGGATCTGAGGGAACCATTTGTCCAGTGGCATGCAAGGGATCCATTCATCCAGTGGGATCCGAGGGATCCATTCATCAAGTGGGATCTATGGGATCCAAAGGATCCAATCATCCATGGATTCTAGAGGATCCAAGCATCCAGCAGGGTATGATGGATCCAATTGTACAGCGGGATCAAGTGCCCAGTGGGATCTAACGGGTCTAACAGATCCAAGTCAAGTGGGATCTAACAGATCCAGTCAAGTGGGATCTAACGGATCTAACGGGATCCAAGCCAAGTGGATCTGCGGATCCAAGGATCAAAAAGTGTCCAGTGGGATCTGATGGATCCAAGTGTCCAGTAGGTTCTCATGGATCCAAGTGCCCAGTGGGATCCGAGGGATCCAAGTGTCCAGTGGGATCCGAGGGATCCAAGTGTCCAATGGGATTCGAGGGATCCAAGCGCCAACCTGCTGTGTCCGGCACTAGTTCCTCTTTGGTTCAGCGCCTGAATTTTAAGAACACACTGTTGCCCTGTCTTGTGCACCAGTTCCCATTGAGCAGGGACCAAGTCTACCTCCAGACAAGACTTCTGGGTCAGAGTTGTTGAGTTGCTGAAGGAAGCTCCCTCTTTTGGCTATTTCCTCGTCATCCAAGCATCTGTCAAGGTTGGGAAATTGGCTTTCATTTAAAAGGAGCAAGACAGTGTCTTTTGTCTTCCCTCACTCCAGTGCCTTGTCAGGTCTAGACTTCCCCGTTAAGATTGTTGGAAGTCCTGTTTTCTGGACTGACATTAGGAACTCTGGCCAGAGTCCTCCTGTCAACTTAAAGAATCTCAAGGATTTTCGAGTTTCCTGTCTGCCAAGAGTCTCTTGTTTTCAGACTGTCCAAGAGTTTTAACCTCTTTCCCCATTTGTGCCCAGGACATTAGTAGTGAGCCTACTCTAGCTCTGGCGCCCACAAAACGCTGGCCAGATTGGACAGACCTAAATGCGGCCTTGGATTTTACTTCAGTTCCAAGGTTTTGGCGAAGACTGAACGCCGTGAGCTTCTTGGCTCTTTCCTCCGCTGAAGATCTACATGTTGCCAGTTGCTGTTATATGCTCCCTGTCAACAGTTAAAGCTATCTTCTCACGGTCTTCTTGCAGTTTTGTTCCTGGTTGAATGACCTTTTCTGTAAGATGCCAATTCCTGTTTTCCTGGACCCTTCCTGAGTTCCTGACACCACTTCCTAGTGGGCAGCCATCTCCGTTTGCCTGGCAGGCTCACAGGGCCCAGGTTCTTACAGATATAGAATTTTTCCTGGCGTACAGTTCTGCATATCTTCGTTATTGTAGAAGGGTATCGTTGAGCCACGCTAAGTGTTATCAAGTCCAGTTTTTGTTGAATCTGCAAGGATTTTGATGTTTTCTCCTGGCTTTCATAAAAGTCTGCAGAGCTAGCAGCTTCTTTGTACTGTTGTCTGTGGTTCTGCACATCCTTCTACTAGTTTGCCTTTTGGCTGCGAGTGCATAATCACCAATGTGAAGCATGCCCACAGCAGATAGAGGATGAACCAGATAGCCTCTTCCTTTAATCTTCATGGCTATTGAATGGATTTTGGAGATGCAGTAAGCACCCTTCCTTGTCCTTGCCAGATGTCAGCCTCCTGACAGCACAGTTTTCTCTGGAGCCCTTGTTCTTATAGTCGTCTGAACTTAGTCTTTTGGAAAGGAAGTGCCTTCATCCGTGAACCTAGTCCTGGATTTCTTTTGAACGCTTCAGTTATGGGTTGGGTTTTCCGGGTGTAGTCCCCAGAAAGACAGATCCTTCAGTTCCTTCTCATGGAGCTGGAAGTTTCTTCAAATAACTTCAGTGCTTTTTGACCTTACTGCACTCCTAGACTGTGGTAACCATTTAGACTAGACCACAGTTCTAATGTTTTATGTAAGCAAGGCTCTACCCCACATCTCCCACTTTTATAGGAAGAGACTTGTTTCTGTGGACAGGTCAATCAGGTCTTTTAGTCTCTTGGTCGGTCCATAGAACCAAGCCCTATCAGATGTACCATACTGAGACATCAGAAGGAGACCGTCAATCCCCCAGGCTGCTGGGATCTGTGGAATCTATGGGACAGACCTGTCTTGGACCTGTTTGCTCCTTCAAGGGATCTTCATTTTCCTCTTTTTTTGCGTCCATACGATCCCTATAGCATGTGCAACAGACCTCATGCTATAGACAGATCCGTCGGACTACCTCTCTTCACGCCCCTTACGACAGTCAATTAGGAGTGACATAATCTTCTTGCTAACTCCAAGTTAGCACGAAGATTGTCCACTTAGCCGTGTTCTAGCTCGTATCATGGTCCCTGAACGTGCTTGGTTGTGGGCGGACTCTACAGGATCCTCCCCCACTGGGTGTTCTCGGACATCCTCGCTTCAAGAGATCATTCAAGGTAGTCGGATCTTTCCACGACAGACTCCAGACTGTCCGGAGGATTAGCATTGAAGATTTTGTTTTAGACACATTGCAGAGACCATTGCAAGACATGGAAGTCAATCCTCTCTCGTCATCTTCTAGACCTGGGAATCAACTTTCCAAAGCTAGCGTCTCAAGCCCTACATCTCTTCTGCGAGACATCCGTGTTCCTTTTACAATAACCTTGTAAAGGGCTGTAGAACTATGCATAACTCATGTATAAGCATGGAGACCTACAGTAGTTCGTTGGCATCAATATCTTAATCTCCTTTAAGTTCCTGACATGCCCAAGCAAGGAAGAAGGAGAAGTGGTTTGCTCATTTCTCCTTGGATTTTATTCAAGGACAGGAACCCATCCAAGACATGGATCCGTTTTTTCTTTTCCCTTAGGAATTTTATGGACATCCGTGTCTTCCAGGAGCGCCAGACAACACCCAAGCTCATAGCTCGTCTGGCACGCTGCTCTCGTAGCGCTAACAATAGCCTTGCACCAGCTTTGATTATGACATCAGCTTTCGTTCTGAGCACCCAGTAGCGCTCACTAGGTCTGAGAAAGACTAAAGTTTTCTATCCAGTTTGAATGTTCAGGTTCAAAGGTCATCCAGAACCTATGGTGTAATGGCAAGAACTACTTTGTTCCTCTGACTGGAATCAGAGAGCCATAGCACTCATTGGCTCTGAGGAGGAATTTAGAGAACTCTTCCCAGCTGGATGGTATAGTATTGCTTAAAAGCCAGTAGTCCCAGGCCATCTGTAATCCAGGGAGTTAGGACAAGAGCTCGTCTAACTCTCTGATTAGAACATCTTGTCCTTTATCCTAATGGACTTGATCTTCTCAGACATGTTCAGATTTAAATAATTAGCAGTACCTTGCGATTTTTAGTTACTAGCATGGTATCACGGAAGGAAGCATAGGATTTTCTCTTACTGCCTATTCACCTTGTAATGAAGTGTCGAAATTTGGGAGAGCCGGACGGGATACAATGTACCCGGAGCACCCGGCACTCTTAGTGGAGGGGTTTAGGTCTTACTTCAGTGTAGATGACAACATAATCTGGTTGTTTTTATTATGGTACTGCACCCAGGGCAAGGGCACCTTTAAAGTTCTGCTAGCCATCAGATAACTCCTTGACTGCATAACTTCCACTGTTGCTTTGGTAGCGATCAGAGTACTCTTCTGCTACAAAGCTCCCCCTTCAGTAGAGGCAACCCTCGGCTTTACTGCCTTGCCACTACATGTTAAGTTGAGCACCAGCCAGAGGCAGTTTATACTGTAGGCACTTTTAACTAACAAGGAATGACAAGCATTGTTTTCAGTGCTAGCAACTTTCTATTTCTAATTCATTACTGTACATGACTTAATGTTTTGTGTTTTAGAGTAGAATGTGTCCATGTTTCCCACCTCCTGTCAATGTGGGATTCAGCTTACTTGGTAAGTTACTAATATAAAAATGACATTTTTATAATAAAATAGTTTTATATATACTTACCAAGTAATTACATGATCGGAGCCCTCCCTCCTCCCCTCTGATGGACACAGGCATAAACAGACTGAGGATTCTCTGCTAAGTTGTTCCTAATTATCTCATTGGGGGCGAGACTAGTCATTTACACAGAACATCGGTGTCGCTACTGCGAAATTTGAATTTAAGCTACTGTGAATAAACGAAACTAATAGCTATGTAATTACTTGGTAAGTATATATAAAAATTTATTTTATTATAATAATGCCAGTTTTTGCAAAATTTATTGAACCTGATAGATAGGAAAAGATATCATAGCTGGGATTGGGTTTATATCGGAAAATAAATACAGTAGTGGGAACTGTGGTAGGACCATCAACTGCCCAATAATGTTTGGACCTGAAAGTTATCATTGATAGCTCAAAGGTAGAACTATTCTTTAGAGCTGGACCACAGATTCCAAGGGGGGGAGGGGGGGCAGTCTGGTTCTAGGGATAGGACTCTCAGCATTCTATCCTATTTGCCCATAACATGATTAGGGTGGGGATAATTGTATTCTTGTAAATACTCTCAGGCCTAGCAAGCAGGTCTGGCTTACACTTGGGCCACCCTGTGGGGTAGGGTAAGAAACAGACATTTGGAAGTCTGTTCTCACTTGTGCCATTGGTGGAAGAATAAACTCCATGAAAAGCTGATGATATCTTTTTAAGGTTTTCTGGTTACATTTTTTTTTCTCTCCCTCTCAAATCTTTATGATAGGTAAAAATAAAGATCCGAGTACCCCTGGGCCCTTTGATGATAGTGACTCAGCACAGTTGACAAAAGCTGGAACCTCCTCTGAAAACTGTTAAGAAAAATGTAAAAAAAAAAAAAATCTTAGTGTAATTACACTGGAATCCTATGCTCCAGTACAGAGCAAACCTAAAAAAAGTAAATATCGTCCTGACCCAACCTCGACTCACTTCAACTCCCTCTAAGGGAGTGGAAGTTGGTCAAGGTTTCTAACCATGGAAACAGAACAACAAATTTCAGCCACAAAGTTGGAAAACTTATTAAAAGACATTCAGCGACAGAAATGTCGTTCAGACAAATAAAAATAAAGACATGGCTTGTAGAAACCACAGCAAAAAACCGATCTGAAGACTGTTTATCCATAAAAAGTATTGACAGTGTGAATGTAAAAGTAAAGAAGCATGACACTATGAACAGCTTTCAGGGTACTATTGTACTTCCTGAAAATAATGACGAACGGTTGATAAGAATATGCTCCTGAAAATAATGACGAACGGTTGATAAGAATATGCTGTTGGACTCTCTTAAAATGAGATCTCCCAAAGTACAAGATTGTAAGGTATATATAATACCAAGTAAACAGAGTAATAAAGTATTAAGAATTGCAAAAACAAAATTTGAGGGTCAAAGTCTACCTCAGAAATAAAAATTTGGGGCCAAAATAGAGAACTGAGACCTTGTTTCAGAGCCACTACAATGTCAAAATTGTAGTAATTATGGACACACGAAGAAAAACTGTCGAAATGAACTATATGTGCTTATTGTGGGTCTGACGAACATGCCACACAATGGAAATGTAATGAGCCAAAATATGTAAACTGTGGACAAGATCATCATGCAAGGTCCAAAGAATGTATTTACTATATATTCAATACAGAATTGAAACTGTTACAAGAAAGAACAGGGATTTCTAGAAAAGAGGCTATGTTGGAATTAAAAGTGAGAGGAATTCAAGATCCATCTAAGAAACACATGTTCTTCGGTAACAAGAACCAATAATGAAACAAAAATGCATACAGATAGAAGTAACAGAGCACAGAAAAGTAAATTGCAAGAAGTTAATGCTCAAGGGAAAAAACTAAAATGGTAAAGAATAAAGAAACAGGTACAAATGATATGGATAACATTTTATCAGATTCAGTTGAAATATTAATGCTATCACAGGAGGATGCTACTACAGAAGTAAAGAGGAGGGTCGTGATGGACTGGAAATTAAAGACAAAAAGAGACCTTTAGAAAGAACACCACCCAAAACGAAGAAACACAATTTTATTAGAGAAACATCGGTCAGACCAAAGACAAAAGATATGAAGAAAGAACAAAAACAAAAACAAGCTAAGAATATACCTTCATCTCTTAACATAAAAACAGCATCCATGGACATTTACCTAGGTTTATCCAAACCTTTCTGACAAATCGCACTTTTCAAGTGAGAATTGATGTATTGTCAAGTACATTTCCACTTGAAGATGGTGTTCCACAAGGAAGCGTCCTTAGTGGCACACTGTTTACTTTAGCAGTAAATGACATCAGTAATAATCTAACTATACTGAATTAAAAGTTACTTGTATATGGAGGGTTTTGCCATATATTATTCACCATCTTGCATAAAACATGCAGAGCGAATCATTAACCCTTTAATGCCGAAGCCCTATTTACAAAAAACGTCTCCGTATGCGGCGTTCGGTGAGTTAGTTAGCGCCGAAGCGGAAAAAGTTTTTTCAAAAAATCACAGCACGCTTAGTTTTTAAGATTAAGAGTTCATTTTTGGCTCATTTTTTTGTCATTGCCTGAAGTTTAGTATGCAACCATCAGAAATGAAAAAATATCATTATCATATATAAATATTGGAATATATGACAGCGAAAAAAAAAAAAAACTTATATATAATTGTATATACAAATCGCTGTAAGCAAAACGGTTAAAGCTAATGACTTAATTTTTTTAGTTGTATTGTACACTAAATTGCGAGGATTTTGGTATATAAAAATTTTACAACGATCAAAGCAACACAGAGAAAATATTATCACAAAATGATGCATGAATTAAATGCATGCAAAAATTCACCATAAATCGAAATATTGTGCTAGAGACTTCCCGTTTGTTGAAAAATGAAGCTAATTGATTGAATATTACTAGACTGTAAGTATTTTAGCTTACAATTGCAGTTTTCGACCATTTCATGTCGAAAGTTAAAGTTGACTGAAAGTTGAATTTTTCTATTTATCGTGATTTATATGAAAATATTTCAAAACTGATAAAAGCTACAACCATGAGTTATTTTTGTTGTATTGTAAATGAAATTGCGCACATTTTCATATATAAACTTTATGTAACGACTAATATAAAACGGTGCAAATATTACGACAACGAGATGAAAGAATTTCTGAGATATTCGCCCAAGTTACCAGCAGACGTAAGGAAAATGTTTTTAAAAAATTCACCATAAATCGAAATATTGTGCTAGAGACTTCCAATTTATTGCAAAATGAAGGTAAACGATTGAATATTACTAGAATGTAAGAGTTTTAGCTTACAATTGCGTTTTTTACCATTTCGGTCAAGTTAAAGTTGACTGAAGGTTGAAATTTTGGCAGTTATCGTGATTTATGTGAAACTATTTCAAAACTGATAAAAGCTACAACCATGAGCCAATTTCTGTTGTATTCTACATGAAATTGCACACATTTTCATATATAAAAGTTTATGTAACGACTAATGTAAAACGATGCAAACATGACG
Source organism: Macrobrachium rosenbergii (assembly GCF_040412425.1). Classification (NCBI taxonomy): domain Eukaryota; kingdom Metazoa; phylum Arthropoda; class Malacostraca; order Decapoda; family Palaemonidae; genus Macrobrachium; species Macrobrachium rosenbergii. The sequence goes on along the minus strand of NC_089782.1, from coordinate 54,558,696 downwards.
AAAAGAATTTCTGAGATGTTGGCCGATAAAAAAAAATTTTTTTTTTTCAGAAATTCACCATAAATCGAAATATTGTGCTAGAGACTTCCAGTTTGTTGCAAAATGAAGGTACATGATTGAATATTACTAGAATGTAAGAGTCTTAGCTTATAATTGGGTTTTTGACCATTTCGGTCAAGTTAAAGTTGACCAAAGCTTGAAATTTTGGCAGTTATCGTGATTTATATGAAAATATTTCAAAACTGATAAAAGCTACAACCATGAGTTATTTTCTGTTGTATTCTATATGAAATTGCGCACATTTCCATATATAAAACTTTATGTAACGACTAATATAAAACAGTGCAAACATTACGACAACGTGATCGAAGAATTTCTGGCGTTCACCATAAATCGAAATATTGTGCTAGAGACTTCTCGTTTGTTGCAAAATGAAGGTAAATGATTGAATATTACTAGAATGTAAGAGTTCTAGCTTACAATTGCGTTTTTTGACCATTTCGGTCAAGTCAAAGTTGACCGAAGGTTGAAATTTTGGCAGTTATCATGATTTATATGAAAATATTTCAAAACTGATAAAAGCTACAACCATGAGTTATTTTCTGTTGTATTGTACATGAAGTTGCGCACATTTTCATATATAAAAATTTATGTAACGGCTAATATAGAACAGTGCAAAAATCACGACAAAATGATGAAAGAATTTCTGAAATTTTTGATTACATGGCGTAAGTAAAAAAAGTTTTTTTCAAAATTCACCATAAATCGAAATATTGTGCTAGAGACTTCCAATTTGTTGCAAAATGAAGGTACATGATTGAATATTACTAGAATGTAAGTTTTAGTTTACAATTGCGTTTTTTCGACCATTTCCGGTTGGTCAAAGTTGACAAGGTTGAAATTTTTGTAGTCGGCGTTTGCTCGTCCACTCGGCATTCAACAGACAATTTTAGTCGACGTTTTGCTACGCCCAACAGGCGTTTAAAGTTAATAAAACTATAACAAAAACAGATGAATGAGCCCCATCTGTAAGCTTTAAATTATCCATACAAAAGACTCAAACAGTAATGTTTTATAAAAATAAAAAGTGGAAAAAAGGTGAAGAAATAGATTTAAAAATCAGGAATCATTCCATACCAATTGGCCAGACAGCAAAACTTTTAGGATTAATATTTGATACTCACTTGAATTGGAAAGTCCACTTGTCAAATCTAATTAAAAAACTATCAAACACTACTTGGGGAGCTGAGAGACATACCCTTACTATATTGTATAAAGCAACAGTGTTGTCTGTCATTGATTATCGAAGTGAAATATATGGCTCAGCATCAGACACAACACTGAAAACGTTGGATCCAGTTCACACCGAATGCCTTAGAAAATGTTCAGGAGCCTTTAGATCATCACCAACATCATCTTCAAGTCGATTGTGGCGAATTACCACTGTCTCTCCATAGAGAGTTTGTAACAATGAAGAGTGCCCTGAGAATTCAGACATGTGATTACTCCAACAAAAAGATTATTTGAATTAAGAGATGTATTTATAAACAATCATTCACCACCTTTCCCTATTAGAGCTAGAAGACGGTTTGAGTCGTTGAATATAAACATGCAATTGCCTTCAATAATAAAATTACCTCCTTGTTGGACTATGAATAAAATAAGAATTTGCATGCACTTAAGATATTTATCAAAAAGCTGCACATATACCCCAGAACATCATAACAACATACAATAGAGCATATAAGCCGAAAAGGTCCACATTATACAATATACATAGACGGATCAGAATCAGAGCATGGAGTGGAATACACTGCATATCCCAAGACAAAATGTATCAGTTCTCTCTACCTGATAATGCCTCGGTATTTACAGCTGAGTTATGTGCAATAGCATCAGCCATAAAAATAATTAAAGAAACTGCATGTAATAATTTTGTGATTTTTAGCGACTCTAGAAGCGCCCTCGAAGCCATTCAGTTACAAACCAAAAAATAACATTGTACAAGAAATAAAGTTATTTCTCCATAAGTTATATAATAATGGGAAAAATATAGAAATATGTTGGATCCCTGCCCATGTAGGGATTAAAGGAAATGAAGAGGCTGATAAAGCAAATAAAGAAGCAGCCCATATGACAAGATTGAATGTAAATATCCTTGTTAACGATTATATAACATGTATGAAAGTAGGCATTATAAGCAAATGGAAAAATAAACTGAATGAAGAATCTGAAAATAATAAGTTGAAGCAAATAAAACCTGGAGTTAAAAAATGGAGTTCATCATAGCAAAGACAGAGGCATGCACAAGTAATTCTGACAGCGTCTCTGAATAGGTCATACTCGTCTGACACTTGGACACCTAATGAGCAGTCCATATGATTCAGCTCCCGAATGCTCAGAATGCAAAGTGATAACAGTTGAGACATGTGTTATGCAAATGTCCAAAATATAACCAACATTGGTTTTAAACTTTTGGAAATGGATCGATTGGCGAAATTTGATCAGAGTCCGCAACATTTTCAATTGACCCAATTTTAATATTCATGAGGAAGTGTAAATTAATTGGTAAACTATAGGAAGTAATTTATGAAAATACAAAAGCCCACTTGGCAACTAATTATATAAAAAAATCAAAATTTTAAAAATTTTTTATTTTATTTTTTTTTATTGTGCAGATGGAAACTTGAGTAAACGTATTTAATGTGTACATATGTTCTAGTGTGGAAGCATAGGCCTTTTTTGCATATTTTTAAAGTTTCATTATTCATTCATCATTTAGTCCCAGTGCTTAGCCTATGGCTTAGACTTGGGACTTCATTTCATTTTAATCCTTTGGGCCAGCCCTGTAAGAACTATTAATCAGCTCAGTGGTCAGGTGAAACTATTTTAATATAATAATCTTCACCTGCCTCAATGTTCTTAATGAAGAACCAGCCGGATGACAGGACACGCCCCTCCAAGATGGTCCTTTCATCCTCCTCTAGTAAGTCTTTTTATGGAAATAAGAGACTGGCTTTCCACCAAAGGGAGCGAGGTAAACCGTCCCTCTTTTTCCTCCTTCTTGCCTTGTACACAGGAGGCACTTGTCCTATGTGACCAGGGAGGCTCCCTCTTTGGGAGTTGCTGCCTCCCCCAAGTGGATTTCTCCAGTCTTACTGGCTCTTCTCATTGGTCTGCTTTCTTGTTGGCCAAAATCATTTTATGTCTGCAGAATTGAATCATCAGGTTAAGGACATTCAAAGTATTTGAAGTCCTCAGTTTCCTTGATTGGGTTGTGGTTGCATTGGCCAAGAAAACTAAGGAACATGACGATCTCACTTCGGATATCATCTCTGGCTTGAGGTTCTGTCCTGTGCAGACAAGGCTGTTAAGAGATGGTTCCTTTGTTTCTAAGGGGGTTACCCAGACCCAAAGTCTGCATTACTGTTCTCGCCCCTGGACAAGAATCATCTCTTCCCTAAGGACACTGTGAAAGAGATAGCATCAGACTTACAGAAGATGACTCAAGACTTGCTGACACAGTCATCAAGGTGTCCCAAGGACTCTTCTCTTCAAACTAGGACCACCTCTCCCCTCCAGCGACAGCATTTTTGTGGAGGGAGTTCTCAGACGCCATTCAGGTCCCACTCAAATGTCCGCTTTTCATTCAGAGCCAGCAAGAAGAGCTCTTCCAAACCAGCACATAGGAAGTGAGACAGAAGTCCATCATGTGCCTGTAGGAGCCAGACTACTAGAGTTTTGGGAGAGGTGGCAGATAAGAGGAGCAGACTCCTGGGTTATCAGTGTTTTGAAGGAAGGCTATGTATAGAGAGAGAGAGAGAGAGAGAGAGTCCCCCTCCATAGTCACCTCTCCCATCACATTGACAACTTACTCAGTTGGCTCCGGGAAACATTTGGCCCCATTGGAGGAGGCCTCCTCCCTCATACAGAATACAGAAAAGGGCCATAGAGGAGGTTCAGGGTACCAGCTCGGAGGAATTTCACAATCTTCTCTCTGTGGTACCAAAGGCATCAGGGTTTAGAGACCAGTCCTCAATGTAAGTGCCCTCAATCATTTTGTCTTGAAGACAAAGTTCAAGATGGAGACAAACCACTCAGTCCTTACATCCATTCACCTGGGTACAACTGGATGGTAAACTTAGATATGCAAGATGTTTACTTTCACATCCCCATTCATCCAAGTTCCAGAAAGTATCTAAGGTTTGTCTTTCAACAGCCCCTCAAGTGTTCTCTCAAGTCCTGGCTCCACGTGTGGGGATCAATGTCAGTCTTTTCTTAGACGACTGGCTTCTCAGATCCCCATCGAAGGACAAGTGCATGGAGGACACACACACAAGATTCTTCTTTTGGCTGAGGAGCTGGGCCTTCTTATAAATCTCCAGAAGTACCAGTTGAGCCCTTCTCAAGAAATCCTCTGTCTGGGATGACACTGAACTGTCAGGCTTTTCAGGCTTTTCTGTCCCCTGAGAGGATATCCAGCTGCCTTCAAACAGTCCAGGAGTTTCTAACCCTATTGTCTTGTTTGGCTCAACAATGGATGAGCCTATTGGGCACTCTGGCCTCCCTGGAAATGTTCATCAGACTGGGTAGATTGCACAAGAGTACTCCAGTTTTACCTGAAGGCCAACTGGAACAGGAAGACACAGATAAAATCGGAGATAAAATTGGACCTGCAGTTGGAAGTCCCTTCGTCCTCTGAACCCTGACCTAGACTTCTATTCTGACGCCTTGGGCAGAGGTTGAGGAACCCTGCATAACAATCAAGAGGTCTCAGGGACATGGACTCTAGACCAGCAGGACTTACATATCAATGTTGTTGACTTACATATCAGTGTAAGAGAGCTGAAGGCAGTTCAGCTTGGTCTTCAGAATTTTACGCACCTAGTCTGCAACAAGACAGTCGTGGTGCACACAGACAATACCACGGCCTTAGCTTACATTCCCTCTCTATCTGTCAAGTTGCAAGAGAATTACTGCTGTGGGCAGACCAAAATCTAGTTACTCTTATCATTCATTTTATCCAGGGAAAGTTGAATGTGATGGCGGACGAGCTGAGCCATCAAAAGCAGGTCCTTCTCACCGAGTGGACCCTGGATCCCCTGGTATGTTTAGACCTGTAGAAATTGTGGGGGCAAGCCAGTGATGACCTGTTTGCCACCTCCAGGAACAATCATCTTTCTGTTTTGCTCACCAGCCCCGATCCTCTTGCATGGGCCACAGACGCCATGCTACGGGATTGGTCGAATCTGGACCTTTATGCACCTTACCCCCTTCACTGTGATCAGGGAAGTATTGAACAAGTTCTACAGTGCACTACAATGTGACCATGACCCTCATATCCCAGTTTTGGCCTCTGAGGGAGTGGACTACCCAAGGCTGCTTCCCCAAAAAGAATCACTAAGACAACCCCACCTCAGAAGACACCACCAAGGGTTGTCCACTAGCTCTGACAGGCTTCAGATTGTCCATAAGCTTGTCAGAGGGAAGGGCTTTTCAAGGGAAGCTTCAGAGGCTATTGCAAAGTGCAGAAGGAAGTTTTCTAGCCTCATCTATCAGGCCAAGTGGTCAGTCTTACAATGTTGGTGCCACAACCATAATGTCTCATCTTCTGAGACCACTTTAATGCAAATTGTGGATTTTCTTCCGTTTTCTGAGGAATACCAAGAACTTGTCTTCCTCTAGCATTAAAGGTTATCAGGCAGTGCTTAGCTCCGTTTTCAAGCATAGTGGCCTGGATATCTCATCGAACTCTGATATTAAAGACCCGGTAAAGTTGTTTGATATGATGAAACAGAAAGGGGACAACACTTTGGTCTTGTGGAATCTGGATGAGGGCCTGAAATGGCTGACTGGCCATCTTTTGAGCCCCTTCGCTCTGTTTCTCTTCGGAATCTGACACGTAAAACTCTCTTCCTCTTTGCCTTAGCTATGGCTCAGTGAATCAGTGAAATACAAGATATTGACAAAAGTGGGCTTTTGTCAAGGGGATGCCATTTGCTCCTTCACCTTAGGCGCTCTGGCCAAGAACAAGGATCCATCCAAGCCCTGGCCTCGTTCATTCACTGTGAAGAACTTGATGGAAATTCCTGGTCAAGAGGAGGAAGAGAGAGTACCGTGTCCGGTCAGAGCATTGAGATACATCCTTTATAGAACAGAAAAGATCAGGGGCCCATCTAGTAATCTTTGGTGTTCAGTAAGGAACCCATCTCATCCTCTATCAAAGAATGCCTTGTCATTCTTCTTAAGGGATGTAATTAGAGAAGCACATTCCCAGATCCAGGAGGACATTTACCAAACTTTAAATTGAGATCACACAATATCAGAGCGGTGTCTACTTCCTTGGCATTTAGACATAACATGTCCGTGACTTCCATTATCCAGTATTCCTACTTGCAGGAAGTAGAAACAGTGTTTAACGATTGCAGTACCTTGGGTCCAGTGTTGGTGGCTGGCATGTTATCGGGTGAAGGATCATGGGAAGCACTATTTTTCTCCCATGATTGTTTTGTCTTGGTGTAGGGTTTTTGAGGTTTGAGGAGCCTGGGGATACAAGGTACCTGGAGTATTCACCAGTCTTATTGGATAGGTGGTGGTTTTCAACAAGTTTTTTCAGAGTAGGTGACAGCGTTGTCTGGTTTTTAATGTTGTTACTGCACCCAGAGCTTTGTTAGCCATCAGGCATATCCTCCACTAAAGAGCTCCCACTTAAGTAGAGGCGCTCCATGGCTCAACAGCCACGCCATTACAGGTTAAGATGAGCACCAACCAGAGGCAGTATTCATCTGCACTAGCTCTCTTACCAGGTAAAGAAACAAAACGCATTGCATACATTGCTGGCAGATTTTCCTATTTCAAATTCATTATCATGCTTTAATGTTTTGGAGTAGACTATGTCCATGTATCCCACCTCCATTCAGTGTCGGATTCAGCTCTGTAATTACTTGGTAAGTTACTTATGTGAAAATGACATTTTCATAAAAGTAAGTTTTATGTATACTTGGTTCGGTGCGGCTTGCCTCTGCCCCACTCTGTTTTTTTTTAATCAGGTTCTCGGCTCTGTTCAAGTGAACTTTCTGCTCTTCCCAGGAAAGCACTTTGCCACGGCACAAGTGCTCTTCTTCCCCCATGTGGCGGTAATCTCCTTCGGTTGATTATCGCTCACGGTCTGCCTCTCCTGCTGGTCTTACTGGCAGGACAGGTAGGGGTACTGTACTCTTTCTCCTCACCTGTTCTCTTTCCTCTCGGTTGTTCCGAGAGGGCGAAACGGATAGAGAGAGCTCTTCGGAGTTCGGCTTCCTGGCGTGCTTTGGGTGTCTGTCCTCCGATTGTCTCATAGTACAACCAGGTAAGCCGAGGAGGGTTTCATGGGATCTGTCAAGGTCTCCCTCCAAGGGGAGAGGTACAGGAGTTTCATGCTTCGGAAGCAGCGAGGGTCTTCCTCTTCAAGTTGCGATCACCCTCGTTTTTCAGAGAACTTCACGCCAGTTCGTCAACATGAGGATCCCCGGGTTGAGACACCAAGCTTCTCCCCTGCCTTGACAGAATACGAATTCTTCTTGCCTCGGAGGGTCTGGCCGACTGCAGTTTTGTGGGCAATTCTGGTGCTAAGAAGGACTTTGTCCCAATTTGGATCTCGGGTTTCGTAAGTCCCAAGTAGGCTCAGCCCTTAGAAAGGAACCTTTACTTGATTCTGGCTTTCTGTTGCAGAGATTTGCCAGATACCTCGGTAATCAAGGTTCGTACCAGGGCACTGCCCTGTCTTTGGACAATGGCCAAGACCTTTGGGTCTCAGTCATCTCAACTCGACCTTGAGTTCAAGCCAGCCCCCTCAACTCCTAAAAAGTCCCAGGCTTCGGTAGAAGATTGCGGAACACATAGCCCTCTTCTTCCCTTCTAGGAAAGTGCGCATAACTGCATCTCTTTCCACCTCTTTCCCATAAGGGAGGAGGGAAGAAGGGAAGAGAGAAAGAAGTATCGACCAGGAAGAAGTTCTCCTACTGCAGATTCCTGAATGAAATGATACTTATCGAGTCTCTGGAGCTGGCAGCAACATTGCCGAGACCTGGGAATGGACTCCTTCAGGAGAAGTATCTATTTCCCTTAGGCCTCGGCAATTCTTTTCATCAAACTTCCATCCCGCTTCCTCTCCCGTGCTCCCGATTCGGGAAATGCCAGCCCGGCTAGAGCTAATTGTCTCGGTATCCTGTCATCTTGCAGAAGCTTCCCCGTGGTGGAGAATGGAGGTCTGCTTCCATTCCTCAATCCTTCTTTCCTCTACAAAGTATGAGGAAAAAGTTAGGCTAATGCTTAATTGAAGGAACCTTCGAATATGCTTGCATGTTCCCCCTCACATCATGTATCCACTTACGGTTTCACCGATTGAGGAATAGGTGCACACCTGTAAGACTGCCTTGAAGGTGTGTGACCGAGATGTTTAGCACCTTCTCATCACCATCCTGGGCTCAAGGCAGCCTTTTGGCCTTCCAAGAATTTAGAATGAGTTTTGCGACACTCAGTGGTTTGTTGAACAACAAAACCATAGTAGTGGCATTTGTCGACAAACAAGAGGGAATCGTTTTTTCCTCCTGTTTCATATGTCGACATTTGCAGGTACTCGAGTGTTCTATAGCACACTCAACATCTCAGTTAGCCAGATGCACCCCTGGCCCTGGTGGGTATGTATTGGTAGGCAAACTTGGCCTCAGGTTTGAGTGATCAGGATGGAACGTGCGGCTCACTCGAAGATTCACGAAGAGACTGCTCGACTGAGAATCCCTACCATCTTTCTGTTGCCTCCCTGCACAACAAGTCGGTAGTTTTTCTCACTCCTTCATACCAGACCCAGGGGCCACTATGGTGAGGCATGCTGTCTTTCTGGGAAACTTGATATCTACGTTTTTCCTTCTGTATTTGTCTGTTTTGCTAGGGGTTCTTAAGAATTGCTCACCCATAGTTACAGACAAATGCCAGAAGACTTTGCCTCTCGCCTGATCTAATAGCCGAGGCATCGAGAAGAGTTCTGCTTGACCCAACCTCATGTAGCAGCTACACAAGAAGCGGTTCTTCGGGCAGTACATCCCGGTGTGTTCGGGACTGGGAGACCTTCCAGCTTCCCTTGTAAGCATAGGCTTTCTTGCCAAGCGGCAGCGGATATAGCTGGATATCTCTTGAAGTCCTCTGCAACACTGCCAGGGAATGGAGCTGTCTTCGCTGGTGGGTGTCGTTGACGGAATTCCTTCTCAGGTCAGAGTCACTCTTCAAGTCTGAACTTCCTCTTCTTCTCCACTGAGGGTTGCTTCTCTCCCTTTCATTTGTGAAGAACTTAGGCCCTTGCGACCTAGTTTTCTATCTGAAGTAGCCTTCTTCTCCTCAGTCGAGATTTAGCTGCGGATGAGAAGCTTCTTCGGTCTTGCTGTCCCAGGGAACTGTTCCCTGGGTGGCATGTGAATCTCGTTTATGGTTCCTGTCCCATGCTACACGCGCCCTTATGAGAGTCGTCGGACAGAGATGTGCCCTCTTAGGACCATCTGTCATCTTGCTCCGTCCTTGGCGTAGAAGATGGAAGAACAGGTGAAGGGGATTAATACCTCGACTCCTTCTCGGATGTGGTAGGTGGACTCCGAATCCTCCAGCATCTGTTGTCGGGTTCGAGTCCCTCTTGTTCCCCTCCTCCTTGGACTTCGTGTTGATGATCCAGATCATTCATTACTTTATCCTTTAGGGAGCTGTGGTACTTTCCGAAAAGGCTCAACACTCCTAACCTGGATGTCGTCGACATTTTCACTAGTACTCTCTCTCCCAAGGAAGAAGTGTCTAAGGACACATCTTCCTCCTGGCTTCATGAAGCAATTGAAGGAGGTACTCAGCAGCTGACGACGACAAAACCGTTACCTTCCACCCGAGAACTCACGAAGTCAGTGGCTTGGTCCATCCCTCACATTCCAGAAGTTTTTGTCGGTCTGGAAGCAAGACTTGGTCTCATAGACCACACTCTTGTCTTCATATAGTCTTGCCCTGGCCCCTGGAACCTTTTTTCCTTGGCCCTGTTGTGGCTGCTCAACAAGTTGTGTTTTCTTACCCGGCTCTTTCAAAAGGACTAGTAGAATCTTGCCTAAGGTGTTGGTTCTGGAAGTGAGAAGGATACCAAGAGTGACTGGCCTCTCTTCCTCCTCCTTTGGGATGAGAATAGGACTCGAACCAATACTTGCTGGACCTGGCAATGATGCAGTAAGACTATACATTGAGCACCCATTCTATTTTTCTCCTAGAATCATAGAAGCAATTCCACTCCTTCCTCTAGCAAGGGGAGGAAGGAGAGACTGGCAATAAGGGAAACCCTATCTCAGCTTTTCCTTACTGTCTCTGACTCTAAGATTCTTCAAGCCTATTTCGTATGAGTTACGTTTCTTCACTCATGTGAAAAGGTCCAGCATCTGACATTTGATCTTGCAGTCCCTACACTCCGATCAATATGTCAGAGGCTCGGTACTCCTCCTCGCTCTTTCAACCAGGAGGAGTATCCCAGGTGTGCAGAACTCCAGTCAGTTCAGGAGACTCACTCAGATTCCTCCCTCCAACCAGTGAGTCTTCCTAATGTAAAGGACTGGTGGTTTGTATATTGTGTCAGAACAAATCACAATTTTTGAAAATAAATTGCATTTTTCCTAACTATACAAACCCAAAGTCCTTTACATTACATATTATGCCCACCTCATGCCATCCCTCAATCTGAACCTGGGCCGAAAGGCAAACTGGAATGTTTACATCCAGGCAGGCGGGTATTCCCGCCTACCTGGCGGTAGTTACTGCCTAACCACCTTGCTCAAGAGTTTAACAGCCATTTCCAGCCTACACTAAAAGTAATTCCTGATGTAAAGGACCTCGGGTTTGTATAGTTAGGAAAAATATAATTTACTTTCAAAAAAAATTGTGATTTTATTATGAAATGTCATGTTTTCATAGAGTATACCCTTTCATACCTATCTGCATCATTTGTCCCTGGAGCAGGGTTTTTATTTGCATAGTGGAATTTTTATGATGTTAAAATTTAATATGTTAGCTACTTTTCTTTTCAGAAAGGGGACTTTTGAAAAAACATTCATGTCAAAATCAAAGAAAAATGTAAAGAGACCAGGGTCATTTAATATATCAAATGAAAGGCTTTTGCACATTTTACTACTTAATTGTATCATTTCTTATTGGGATGCAAACCCTGGGGTAGGGTAAATGATAAGTTCAGCATTGATTAATGGAAATTTCAATATGTAATGTGCCTTTTCAAAGTGGAAATGATTTCAAAGTGTTACATCAATTGAGAAGTGTCAGTGAGTAGATTACAAAAATGTCATTTCAACTCCATCCAATTGGGGAGTCAATTTGGGTAAAAAGTACTGTACTAGTACCAGGTGAATGGTTTCTGTGTAGATTATGGAAATGGTTATTTTAAACATGGTTTCTTATGGATGAGTGGATTCAGTGAGGTAAAACTGGAAATGTTTAAGAATATGTTGTATAATGGGAGTTTGGTGGTGCAGGTAAGCATATCAGTGAATTTTCATAAAATAAACCTATCATGTTGGATGCTAGGTATATTTCAGAAATATTTTCTGCATGATATACCAGACTTTTATATTTTAAGGAAAGAAAATAATGCAATTGTTTTAAGGTTTGAATGTACAATTGAACTGTAGCACCGTATCATATTTAATTATAGACTAATTATTTATTTACAGTACTGTACCTTACATTTTAACATGATAAATTTCAGGATCGCACATGTCCTAACTGTAAAATGGTGTTTGAAAAGAGACATCAGCGTAACAAGCACTTGAAAACACAGTGCTCTGAAAATCACACATGTGGAGTTTGTGGCCGAGTTTTGAAAAATGAATATAATTTGCAAGTGCACATGCAATCTCATAAAGTAAGTGTTTTCGTTCTCTCCTGTGACATATGCAAAATCTCACTCAGGTTTTTACCAGTCATATTGTCAGCTTTATATGAATAATTCCTGTCAAACTCATTACTTTTTGAAAGAATTCATTTTCCATCTTACTTTGCTTCTTTCATTTGAAGCAAATACAGTATCAGGTTTGCCATTAGTGTAAGTAAAAGGAAGAGTAAGATTTTAAAGGTTTTATGCAAAATTTAGTGTTGATTGGTACACTCACATGTACTTTTAACAATGGTACTTTGTTTTAAAATTTAGTTCCCCTTTAATCTTTACATTCTTTTGTCACAATTGAAATTTGATTACCATATTTGAATATGAAATCCATACAGTATAAAGTAGACCATAACAAAATCAAACTTCAAAGTGATACAGTGCACAATATTTGTTCTTGCAAGTATACAAACCTTCAGTCTTTACATATGGGATTTACTTTCAGCGCAAGCTGGAACCGGCTGTTTAACTTAAAACAAGGTGGTTATTGGTAGTTGTCTACCGACAGTAGGGGAGGAAGCCCCGCCATCCAGTCTGGTACACATTCTCTTTACCTTTTGGCCACAGTCTGAGACAGACTTGTCTCTTCTGCTACCTGCTGATCAACTTAATTCTTCATAATTCTTTTTGTTTTTGAGTATAATTGTTGTTTTGAGATATTTTGCTTATTTAGAAATACTGCAACTTTACAACACATTCTACTCTGTTTATATATTTGCTTTTTCTTGTTGTGCTACACAGTTATGCTGCGTAGTTTTTTATCAGTAAGGGGTGGAAGATGTGGAGACTGTGAGCAGCTGCTGCTGCAGTTGCCAGCCATTTTGCTGGCCAAGAGAGAGAGATGTAATATTTGAGCCTTGTTATGCTTTTTGATATAATGCTAACCCAACTCTTGTCTTAGCCTTGGTGTTTGTTCTTTTATACTATTTCGCATCTGAGGAGAGAGAGAGACTGCCCTCTCGCCTTCAACCTTTTCTATTTTTAGGTGCCTTCTCAACCTCTTTTTATCGAACATCCTTGTTCTACATCTCTTCTCTGTTTTTTCTGTTCTACATCTCTTCTCTGTTTTTTCTGAGTGTTTTCTCTGAAACAAGCAGGTTTTTTTTTCGACTACACACAATTACTTGGAATGTCATAATGTTTTAGTCTACCACATGTAGAGCTTGGGAGGCTTGAGATGGAGGTGGGTTTCTCTTGCTATGCTCCCTCCCCCTCCCCTCGTTCCTGTTCTGGATGGTGAGAAGTCCCAGGACGGCTATTCTTGATGAAGTTTTTCATCACCGCCTTCACATTCTTTGTCATTGCATGCTGTATTGCAACTCTTTGTCTTCTTCCTTGTCCTTCAAGAGATGATGGGTAGGCCACAGCTGTGAGGAGGATACACAGTGGCTGTAAGGAAGATGACGCACCATTAGAGGGACAGCCATCAGCCGCATTTGAACAGCTGTTACCGTTCACCTTGTACAGATCCTTCACGGCCATGCACTCTGCCAGTTGACTTTGGTTCGTGTGTGTATGTGTGTGTTGTTGCAGTGTGTCGAAGCTTCAAGAACTCTCTCTCTCTCTCTCTCTCTCTCTCTCTCTCTCTCTCTCTCTCTCTCTCTCTCTCTCTCTCTCAACGTTGATTGTCTCAGTAGAAGTCTCTCCTCTCTCTCTCTCTCTTTCTCTCTCTCTCTCTCTCTCTGCATTCAACGTTGGTTGTGCCCTTCCCCAGGTGTACCTCCTCAACTGTGCGTCTCCTGTCAGTGCAACTCCCATCCAGATCGCCTACATCTCTTCCTCCTGTTGTCCTTCAGGCCGTGGCCAAGTGTATCTTCAGTACCAGAACAAGAGTTCTTAGTGTACTTTTCCCCTGCAAATTTCCTTTCAGGAACAGTTCCTGGTTGCCATTTTCATCGATTTCGCTTCCAGTTTCCGGACATCTAAGCCGAAGATATGCTCTCCAAGGAAGGAAGAATACTTGGCCGTGCAAATGTTGCATGCCTGTGTCTTTGCTTCATGTTGTATAACCGAGGAGGAAAGAGAGAGAGCCTGGGCAGGCAGAAGTAAGCTTTGCCATGTCACAATGTTGCACAGTCGTAACTTTTAAATAATTTGACGTTGCTGCAGTATGCCGAACGTCTTAAACCGAAGGTTCGCTCTCCAAGGAAGAAGCACAGCTTTGCAGATGTTGCATGGCCATGTCCTTTCTACAAATGTTGCACAACCAAGAAACAACTCTCCTTGGTTGTTTTTGTTGACGTAATCTCCTCCTTATGCTCTCCCCTGTCTGTGGACATAGACTTGGAGCCTCTTCTACTTAGACTGAGTCAGTGTCAAGTATTAAATCCCCGCAGGGGGGGGTAGTGCCATCAGTGCACCTCATGTGGTGCACTGTAGGCATTACTTAAGGTTCTTTGCAGCTTCCCTTCAGCCCCTAGCTGTAACCCCTTTCATACTTTTTACTCTACCTCCTTTCAAATTCTCTTTCTTCCATCTTACTTTCCACCCTCTCCTAACAATTGATTCAAAGTGCAACTGCGAGGTTTTCTTCTTGTTACACCTTTGAAACATTTTACAGTCAATTTCCATTTCAGCGCTGAATGACCTTATAGGCCCCAGTGCTTGGCCTTTGGCCTAAATTCTATTTTCAATTCAGTATTAAATGCTTCTTCATCCCTGCACATTCCTGGTCGGGAATGTTGCCACAGCATGGCACGTCCGGGGCTAGGCTCCTAATAATGCTTTGACAGGCCCCATGGCCATGTGTCTTCAGGTGTTTGATCGGACTGTAGGCCATAGGATGTGCTGGGAGGGAGTCTTCTCATTCCACAGATCTTCCATGGCCTTCCTCTACCTTCGAGTTTTTGATCTTCAGATCGGCTTGAAAGTATACTATGTCTCCCTTTCTGGTTCCCTCAACTTCTCTTGATGACTCAGCTGAAATGTGGACTGGAGTCGTTGGAAGTTATTGTGTCAAGTGTTTGAGGCTCGTCAGTACCGATCCATTTAGGGGGGGTTACACAGGTAACCAAGAGTGTGCCAGGTAGAAACATCAATGAACTTCTTCGGTCCCTTTGGGACCACAGAAGCAATTGCAGGTGTCCCTTTCCAACCCCTTCCCTTCCCAGAAGTGGAAGTGGGTAAGAAGAAAGAAGAAGATGCTAAGACTGTTTTCTTCCCCACGTGCAGCTGCTGGTGGGGGAGTGCCCATAGCCTTGAGCATCATGTTACGGTGGCTGAAATTTTGGTAGTAGATGTCCTTCAGTAGGATATCAACTTTCTTTCAAGTTCCTACCACTCTTCCTCAACCATCAGGTCCACAAATTCATTACAGCACACTGAAGAATCTGCAGGGAAGGTGAAGGCGATGCTGAATGGATACACGATTTCTTCAGCTGTCCCTCTCTCGTAGAGAAAATGACAGGTAATTGGAAACCAATCATAGATCTTTCTTCCTGACCCTTTTCAGCAGACGCAGTTCAAGATTGAAGTGACATGCTCTGTACTTGCAACCATTATGGAGTCTGACTTTATTCCTTCATTGGGTATGAGGGACGAGTATTTACAAATACTCACCCATCAATCCTACTGCAAGTTCCTCCCCTTTATTCTCAGGGAGACTTCGTACACCTTCAGAGCAGACAGCTGTCTCTGTTGTGAGCTTCTGACCTCTCCCCAATTTTCACATGACTTCCCACCTTGGCTTTGACTAGGGTGAATTTAACTTGTTCAGGGTACGTCTCCTGACGTATACCGATGATCGATTGGTCCTGGCAAACTCTCATGCACAGCATCTCTAGGACAGGCCTGGCTTCTCTAATTTGGTTGCAGCCTGAGAGTTGCATGGACTTAAGAAGTTGTAACTCTCACCCAAGCAAGAATAAGTATCTGCAAGGCTAACAGATACAGTGGCAAGGTTGTCCTTTTCTCAGCAGTTGCAAGCTGTTCTTGGTCACCTGTTGTCACCGGGGAGGCTGGTTCTTCATGGGCGGCTTCTCCTTCATTCCCTTCAATGCAGATTGAAGGGGTCCTGGTCTTCAACAAGGGAGTCCCGTTCCATTCCTTCCTCTATCAGAGAAAGAGAGACAGGGCTTAGCCTAATAATTAGACGACAGGAATCTCCTTTGGGGTGTTGTTACACACTCCTCCAGAGATACTCTGTGCCTCAAGGCATCGACCTTAATGGCAGTCACCTGCACTTCATTAGGTTAGGTTGGGTTAAGTTAGGTTAGGTGCCTAACCTGACCCAACCAGCACTTCAATATCCTGGAACTTCTTAGCTATTCAAAAGCCTCAGGCTCTGAGGATAGGCGCTCCATGGTGTTGATAAGCAAAGGTAACATGGTAGTTCCATAGCCAACACGAAAGGGGGATAGTGTCCTTTCATCGCCTCAGTTTGACTGCTCAGATGCACAGGAAGGCAGTAGCATGCTCAGCACTGCAATAAACCGGACATATTACAGGCAAGATGGATATAATGACAAACAAGTTTGGTCACTAGGGTCGGTGTTAGGGACAGTTGGTCTTGGCACCTTGACATTCTGAAAGGATTGTTCGACCTTTGAAGACAACCGAGTTAGACTTTCAATCTCGACACACTGAAGCTGTTACTGTTCGGCTCTGTTGTTCCAGACCGTGGGCATAAACAGCCAAACCACATTAATAGTAACACTTCTCGTCCGATCAGCAAGTTAAGCAACATTGGGTCTGGTCAGTACTGGGATGGGTGACCTTCTAGGAACACCACTTGCTGTTGACGTCTATGAGACATCTTTCACTTCCATGATACAAGTCTTAAGGCTTACGTCTTCCCACCGTTCTGTCTGATTCAGTGGGTGTTCAATAGGGTATGATCATTTTGAATCTAAGAACCCTGGTGGCTACCAAGTGACCGCAGGCCATCTGTGTTACCACCTAAAAGGACTTGACCTTCCAGCCTGAGTGCTGACGACTCCTCATTAGTTCCGGCTTGGCCAAGAAGTGGTGTCCAAGAATACGGTTTCTTTTGACTTTGTTTGACAATCAAACAGCCGTACTCCATAGCTGATGTGGTAGACAACAGTACATTCTGGGCGAGATTTCACAAGGTCAGGGGCATTAGTCTCCCCCTCGCATTTAGGAAGAACCTGTTGGGCAGGTACTAGGGATGGGAATGTGGTCACGACAGACCACATCCGTCTCCTTTTACCTTCGGAATGTTGCCCATAGATCCTTGGACACTTTTTCCTTAGGTTCTGTGGTTGTGGCTCAGCAGTCATGTAGCTCACCCAGCTCCCCTTGAGGGACAGGTGGCATCTTGCCCAAGGTGTACAGCTGCTAAAAGAGTGGTGTGTGTGTGTGTGTGTGGTGTGGGACTGGGACTGGCCTCCTTTTTTCTTTTATACCCTTCCTCTCCCAGTGGGCAGAGGGACAGTTAGCAAACTGTCACATGCTGGACAGGCAAGCATGCTGGTGTTCTAGATGACTGAGTATCCTACTATAATCTAGCTCACTTTGGATTAATAGACGCAAGTCCTACCCTCTCTCTAGCAAGGAGAGAGAGGGACTGACAATAAACAAACCTGTTGGTTCTCTTGGGTTCATCCCAAGCCTTTTTTCGAATCAATCATACCACATCCTGTTACAGGTAATTCAAAAGGCCCAGAAGTCTGGTAGTTGAACATCACACATGTTCAACAGATCAGAGGCATGGGTCTCCTTCCTTTGCTCTTACATGACCAGGAAGAGAGGCCCCAGGTGAGGTGAACTACCAGTCAGCTCAGAGATTTGCTTAGAATCCTCCCACCAAGAAGTAAGCCTCCCATATGTAAAGACCGAAGGTTTGTATACGTGTAGGAACAATGACAAATTTTTTAAGTAATTTGCATTTTCCTAACATACAAACCTGAGGTCTTTACATAAATGGCCCACCTCTAGCCACGCCTCATTCTGCTACCTGGGCAAAAGGTAAAGTGAATGCATACCAACTGGATGGCTTGGCTTCCTCCCCTACTATCAGTAACTAACTACCAATAGCCACCTTGTTTTAAGTTAACAGCCAGTTCTAGCTTGCGCTGGAAGTAAATCCCATACATACAGACCTCAGTTTTGTATGTTAGGAAAAATACAAATTACTTTTAAGAAATTGTCATTCTTCTAATATTTTTTTTTATTTATTTGATCATTTCAGTATTCATTCCTTTATTACTGAGACCTGTCACACCACAATTGTCCCACATTTCATCAATTATTAGACTGAAACTTACAAGCAAAATTAGTTAGTTGTTTTTATAAGTAAGAAATAAGAACATTAGTTCCAAAACAGAAAACAATAGGACCAACAGTAGTCAGAATACTTTTGACCTTGTATTAACTATATAGCACTGTCATATGATTCTGGAAGTTATTAGAATTGTAACAACCCAGATATGTTATTATGGCCTGCAGCTTACAGTGTACCTGTCATTAGTGCATTAATTGTTTACAGTAGAACTTCATATTACTGTAATTGTAAAGGTTCAATAACATGGGTGGTATTAACAAATATTCTAATTGACAGGAAAGAGAACACGTCTGCAAAGAGTGTGGTGATGCATTTTATCGACGCACTATTCTTTTGAGGCACATGATGCGTCATTCTGGAACAAGACCCCACGCATGCACATTGTGCTCTGCTAAATTCTTCACAAGACAACACCTCAACATCCACCTCGACAGACACAACAACTTCAAACGGTATCCATGCAGTGAATGCAGCAAAGCTTACTTTTCCAAATATGACAGAGACAGTCATTATATGAAAATTCATAACAAGGGTTCTGCTGGTCATAAACTTCCAGTGGCAAAAGATGAGTCTGTTAATAAACCTCAGGTTGAATGAATGTCAAACAGTTAAGTGTTTTGGTGTACTTACAAGTAGGCAGCTTATGTGGGATGTCTATAGTAGTTTTAAAGACCCTGATCTCTTCCAGTACAATGTGAACTGATTTCAAGGAAGCACAAATCACGTTTTATGTTGTGATTAATAAACTGAATGTAATGTATCCATTGTTCTAATGTCTTCTGTCATTCCCATAGCAAGTTTTTACCTGTTTATTTTGGTGCTAATGTACTTGGGAAAACAGAATTATATATGTTATTTGTTTTTGAATAACTACAGTATTTTTAATGCCATGTGTTTATGTGCATAGTAAAATTTTGAGTTATGCTTATTTTATGTCAATCCTTTTAGAAAAATGACGAAGATATCCCAGTCATGTGTTACTTGTATAATGATATTTTCAAGTACTGTAGTTATTTTATTATTTTTTGAAGTCTTACTTGTTTTGAATATAAATTTTATAGCATTGCATCAAATTTTGTTATTCACATCACTGAAAGTTTATAGCAAAAGTACTCCAGAAAAGCTCCTTACCACAACAAATCAAAGAAAAGCAAACTTTTTTGCCATTTGTTGTCATGCTCAAAGCTAGTACATAATTTCCTAAGTCATTAAGATGGGTCCACAAGTTTTTTTCTACAGTTATTTAGAAAAGCGTCAGTATTTCTGTTTTTCTACAGTTATCTAGAAAAGTGTCAATATTTCTATGAAGGTATTTAGACCATCATCTTCATTACATGCCAGGTCTGTGCAAAATAAATTTTCAACCCAGTCCCATGCCTTTTCATCTGGGAAGGCGGGTGGGTTTGAGGACTCACAATGACTTCAAAAAACAGGTTTTTCTTATGACAATATCTGTTTTTTTTATAGCATAGCTGTTGTTCATCCTCAATGGAGCTTACAAAAGAAATTGACAGGTGACGAAATGGCTTAGCTCCTAATAAATCCCAACAACCCAGATAAATTTTTTTATCCAAGGTATAGTCACAGGTTATTAACCAGTTTCTTTATTCCAGATACCCATAGGGTTTGGCAATAAAGAACACAAGACAAGACATGAACCAATATATGTATTATTCTTGTGGTTCGAAAATGGCTTACCTAATTATGTTGGGTGTGGCTGCAGGATTATTGCTCCTTCCTCAGCAATATCTCAGTATGACCACCACACTCATGGCAATAGTGTTGAAGGAATTTTTTATTCAAGGTAAAGTCACAGGTTAGAAACAGTTTATTTATTCCAGATACCCATTCAGGTTTGGCAATGAAGAACAGGGACACACAAACCTGTAAAAGTATTATCCAATGGGTTTCGGGTCTGGCTGCAGGATTAGTGTTTCTTCCCCAGTTCAGGAATACTGTTTCTAATAACCAGTCTGTCAACTCAAAGTTTTCTTCGAAGGAAACATTTCTGAAGAAGTTAACAATGTCCTGTACTCACCTTTTGGATGTCATGCAACTTAGAAGAGGAGTGAGAGTCTGCCTTATTAATGAGGGCCGCTAAAATAATTCTCAGCCCACATAGAGAGAGTGGTTTGTTTGTGCTAAGGTGTAGGAAAACTAGGACCATCTGGGATGTTTGCCATGACATCTAGATGCTTGAACCAGGCATAATATTTTATATAAAATACCGAGTTCCCTTATCAGAAAAGGGGGTTTTCCCTTCAGAAAGGTCCTCATTCTTGGTCAGGAATGATAGGCCAAGAGACAACAGCAAATGATAACTAGGTGAATGAGTGGTGAAATATTGTCCTTGTCTAAGAGAGCCCAGTACACTAATCTGAACTCCTGGTGCCGAAGTAGTCAAGAAGACTGCCTTTTGTAGCCTATGAGTTGTATGGTAGTTGTATTGGGCCCATAAATTGAGCAGATCACAGGAGTCTTAAGAACCTTATTCAGGGACCAAGCAATTGGAAACCTTGCAGGAGCTGAACTTTGCAATTGTTAATGGAATTAACAACTTCTATATTAGAATCAATTCCAAACCATAAGGCAAGGGTTCCGCCAATGCTGCCACGTATGTCATGATTCATGATTGCTGAAATAGCAAGACGCTTGACCTCAGAAGATAATCAAATGTTAAGCAAATAATCTTTACAGTAGACTAGATTTAAATTCCAAATGAAGGTCACGGCTTAGAAAGGAGGATGCATAGACGACTTCCACTCCTTGGTCTGGATAGAACAATGGACGGCAATGGAATCTATTCTATTGCCTGTTGTGGAAGAAATAAGGAACCAATGACCGTTTGCCTAATTCAGGGCTACTAAGCAAGCAGTTCTGTTGAAAGCTAGTAGATTGTTCAAAGCTTTCAAAATCTGGGACGATGAAGGAAAAAGGTATATTGTCCTCCATTTGTTCCAGTCTTGTAGGAGTGCATCTCTTGCTATTGCCCAAATGTCTAGGTTCAGAGACACATAAACTGTAAGTTGATGGTTCTCGCATGTGGCAAACCGGTCCACTTCCAGATTGGTGATGCATGTTAGCAGTTACTGACTTGAGGAGCTCGGCATGAGCCTAACCTCTTTATACAAGACACTGCAGTCATATTGTCTAGAACGAACAAAATGTCATTCCCTTTTGGAGGTTTCAATTTTCTAAGATGGAAAGACAGCCAATAGCCTCAGGAAGCTGGTATGACACTCCCTCCACGTAGGTGACCATCCTCCTGATGTACAAAAATATTTATGCAAATATCACCTTTTTTACAAATTTGAATCTCCGATAAATTAAATATTGATGTTTAGTTAAGTAAACCCTGACATGCATCAGACCTGACAAGGAAGTGGAAGAAACTTTGGTAATTAGTCCCACAGTACCATTACTA
Organism: Macrobrachium rosenbergii; assembly: GCF_040412425.1. Taxonomy (NCBI): domain Eukaryota; kingdom Metazoa; phylum Arthropoda; class Malacostraca; order Decapoda; family Palaemonidae; genus Macrobrachium; species Macrobrachium rosenbergii. The sequence goes on along the minus strand of NC_089782.1, from coordinate 54,537,081 downwards.
ATGCCACCACCATCGCTCAGGACAATACAAGTACCATTATGAGAAACTTTGAAGGAGATTATATCTGGCTGGTTGGGTGATCAATATCTTACTACTGCACACATCTGTAGATGGATTGTTTCCCTGCGGTACAGATGTATTAATGCAGCTGATGGGATGCCTTTTCAAGTCATGGATGTTCATAAGGTGTACGAATATGAACATGAGCAAATGAGCACATCATGTGGGGGTCTGAGGTGAAGGCGAATTCATGGTGGAGGAAGACAACGAGAGTTCCAAGATCTTAGTTGCTGGCGGCCTAATTTAAATTTAAGTGAAGTGATTGACTTATTGAAAGTGTGAATATTGTTTGAGATTTAAGTTTTTTAGACTTAGTAAACTCTTTTGCAACTTTGAGTAAATCTGATTTTGAGCTTGAAATACAGTCGACCCTGGTATTTACGGGGGGATGCGTACCACTAACCCCCCCTGAAAAGCTAAAATCCGCAAATACTTGACACCCCTTTAAAAATGCTTGTAACTGCCTATTTTGATAGTTCAAACACCAAACAACCCCTCTAAAAATGCTTGTACACAAGTATTTTTAATATTTTTATCACAAAAAGTGCATTTAGTCTTGAATATATGAAAATACAGTAATTAGTGAATATTTCTCTAAGAAAAATACCACGAATAGGAGAATTTTCCGTGAATAATGTGTACAGTATATACATTCCACAGAAAAATCCGTGAATAGATGAAGCCACGAATAGGTGGGGGTCCACTGTACATCGCTCCCCACAATTTAGCAGGTTTTTTCCTTAAGTTGAAGCTTCGCTTTAAGGGGTGGAACCTTGGAGTAAAGAGAGGTCAAGAGCTATCAACTTGGAACTTTCGGGACATTTTAGGTAATTTAGGCTGGGTTTTGAATACTTAATTTTAAGAAGCTATAGCCTTCAATAAGTAATCTGAAAACTACAATTTTTGTAGTAAAGATATTTTATTTTTACTCAATTCTCTCTCAGCCTCATAATTAGCCTTTCCATCAGTAGACTATTAAATTCCATATAATTATTTTTAGAAAGGAGCGCCCAGTGTGGGCTTCCACTCATGTCTGTCTGGCCTCTCTCCACCTCATTATTCCCTGGAACCCCCTGTTGTTTCCCAATATGAACAGTGCTTTGCCAATTTTACTAAACAAAAGCAGTTCTGTTGATAAGTTCCAGAACCTATTGTTCAAATGCAAAACCCCCTCTAAAACTACCAAATACCTTCACCCCAGAACACCCTAATATCATTTCAAAGTCATGTTGCAAAATTAAGTATACCACCCTACAACTGTTACTCTAAGTATCCCCCATCATTCAGACATGCACATTTTCTGTGGCCTACATAACTTTGTGCATACAGTAAACCCTCCCGCAGGTTTCTCTGTGGAACATATATACGCATTATTCGCAGAAAATCCGCCCATTCACAGTATTTTTCACTATGAAATATTCACTAATTACTATATTTTCATCTGATTTTCATGAATAAATGCACTTTTTGTGATTAAACTATTAAAATACTCAGGTAGTGCTCCCTATGATATTTCACCTTCGTGATTCGATTTTGCAATGGGGTAAGCAATTAATAATGCCACCACCATTGCTCCAAACAATACAGGTACAATATTTATAAAATATTTTTAAATTTTGCAATATCTTACAGCACATCTGTGAGAGACCAAATTAAATAGACCATGTCTTTTCTTTTCCTCCAACTCTTTATCCCATCTTTTGTGTTAAAAAGTAACAGAGAATGATAACAGTATTGTTAGTAACGTTATACTCTTGTGTAAATGCATACAAGCCATAAACAACTGACCGAGAAAAGTGTTGTTTTGTTTATCACCAAATAGGATAACAACAGCCATTTTGCTTGAATTTCAACTCAATCTTTAGTAAGTGACAATTGACATTATTGAAAGTTATAGTACAAATGATGTTAATTAGAATAGATTGATATATTTTTACATTATTGAGTATTCTGATTTGGATAAAAGATCAGCAAGGAAATATACTGCTAAATTTAAGCTGCAAGTTGTAGCTGAAGCTGAGAAAAAATATGTCAAGCTACTTGACTAAAAATTATCGTGTATCTGCCAACATGGATGAAACTCAAACAACCCCTAATTAAAATGGGAGAGACAGTTTATTTGAATCAAAACTTCTGGGCATGAAAAAACACATTACTGGTATTTCTGGAGAGGGGCCTGTGTCACCCAGTGAAATGGTTCCATTCAGCACTCATTTCTAGGTATAACTATTGCTAAATATACCAGAGAAAAAGCTATCCATAAATGCTGGAGTTACTACCCCCGGATCGATCCACCATAATGGTGTCGGTATGCACTGGAAAAGTGGACTCCAAAATCACAGGTCTTCGTCCAATAGATCTCTCTATTCTCAAAGTCCCAAATTTGGGTGTGCCGATACAAGCCCATGCACTACTCACTGTATACAAGGCAACACTACCACGTGATTCCATGTTAGCACCCATTCCAATTTAGCACAACCTGGGAACACGAATGAAATTTTGTTTTTGTGATTGTGTTCCGTATTTTTTTCCTTTGTCTCATCATGTCTTCTGGATCGAGTTTCCCACCATCTAAGTTGAGTAAAACTATTTTATGGTTGGTTTGTTTAAATAGAGACATTGAAAACCTAGGAGAATTTACCTGAACATTAGTAAGGTCCTAAATATTGTTCAAAAGTGTAAACAGTTCTGCGATCATGAGCTTAGCGTGAACTGTATGTTTGACTCTTTCCCGTTTTCAACCTTCATTCTCAACTTTTCTATTAATTGAAAAGAGATTCTCTAGTTTTTAACTATACTCCATTCAGTTTGGAGCTTATTTGGAGAATTTACTGGGTCAGAAACAGACCTTGGAGATGAGGAATCTGGTATCACCGAAAATGAGGCTCCCCTTTCTGATAATAGAATTAGGTCTTTTTTATCGGTCTCCTTCCTCCACCAGCCAACTGGTTCCTTCTCGATGGTGTAAATTATTTGATCATGATGATAGCTGGTATGTTACAAGGATGGATGACATGTCTATTCCTGGATTAATTTATTTTATGCGAAACCACTTGTCAGGGAGGCCATTTTGGGTACCTTTTGTACGTTACCAAAATAAACTCATATTTCCTGGAGGATTGGCCACTATACTAAGACTACAACAAAAATCTGCTTTAAACTGAAAAATATTTTTTTCATGGCTTTAATATTAACCTTACAGACTCTTATTTTTGAGTCAATTCCTAAAGATGAACTGACTCGTCTTAGACCAACAACCGGACACATGGTTTCCTGGTACTTAAATGTCAAAAGTCCCAAATTGGCATCAGGTACTGATAACGGACTATGTTCATACCTGAGTCTGTTAAGAAAAACGTTATTCCTACTAGTGAGTCTAGCCTCAGGAGCTAGAATTTCTGAACTGTCTGCTCTTTCTAGAGAAGCACAATCATGATGATTTTCCTTTGTCAAAATCCTCAGGATGAAGTTCTGTTGTCTCGGAACATCAGTTTTGCTATTAAAGAATGAGGATCCACAAAATAGATGGTCTCCTTGGAGAATTATTCCCCTTCCATTAGGATCTGTCTTTAAATCCAGTCAATAAAATAAAAGCTTATTTAAATAGAACTTCTAAGAGAACTTCAGGCCCTTTTTTGTTAAGGAAAATGGAGGTAATGTTTCCCAGAAATGCCAAAATCAGGCAACAAATTCCTTATTTTATTAAACAGGCAAACCCAGAAAAATCAGTACCAGGTGAAACATGATATTGGGGTCCACTGTACCACCTCACAATTTAGCTAACTTTTTTCCACAATATGAATTTTGAACCTTAAAAAATATAGGGCTGGAAATCACCAACAGTATTTAAATGTAATTTAGGCTATCTTAATTTTAAGAGTCCCTAGAGGCTCAATAAATAATCTCCTACAGTTTTTGCAGGAAGATATTGTTTTTTCCTGGTCAGCTCAAGATTAGTTTATGTCATAATTAGCTTTCCATCCTTTGGTTTTAATCCATATAATTATTTGTTGGTATATGTCCAGTGTGGGCTCACTGCAGCTACCTGCTCTCACCTTGCTTCCCTGGAACCCCCTTCTAGCCTTCCCCAAGGTCAGTGCTCCCAATTTTTACGGGATAGGTTCAGAACCTACTGCACTGCAAAACCCCTCTAAAAACTATAAATCCTGTTTTCAGAACATATCTTGTCATGTTGCAAAATTAAGTGTCTTGTTTTGGTTATTTTTATAATTTTAGACTGTGTGTGGCCTCATAACTTTTGATTTTGTTGATCCCTCCTATTTCTTTGGGGAACATATTAAAACACAGTAAAAAAATTTCTTTATTTTCACTAAGAAATATTAATTTAATTGCTATATTTTCATTTTTCATGGAGATAATCTTTTTGTGATTAAACTATTAAATACTCTTGGTAGTGCTGATTCTCTGTTCGATTTCACCTTATGATAACACAGGTTGCAATGCCCAGAAAAGGGTTTTTGACAAAGGAAAAATCTATTTTTCTTTGGGAAGACCACAGTCACCAGTGAGAGACCAAATCCAACAGACCAGCTTCTTTCCCACCAACTCTTATCCCATCTTTTAGTTAAAAATAACAGAGAATGATGACAGTATTGTTAGGATGAAGTTATACTCTTGGTCGTGCATGCATACAGCCATAAACAACTGACCGAGAAGCAATTGTTTTGTTTATCACCAAATAGGATAACAACAGCCAAATTTGGGATTTCAGAATAGAGAGATACACAATGGAGTAGGTTATAGTACAAATGATGATAATTAGAATAGTTGATATATTTTACATTATACCCATTATTCGGTATGGATAAAAGATCAGCAAGGAAATATACTGCATTAATTTAAGCTTTTTTGTAGCTGATATTTGAGAAAACAATGTCAAGCTATAATGACTATAAATTATCGTCGGTAACATGGATGAAACTAAGCCAATTAAAATGGGTGAGACAGGTATTTTAATCAAAAATAGATTTTCCATTGAAAAAACATTACTGCTATTTTTATGCCAATAAATGATAAATACATAAAGCTTGTATTATGATGATATCAAGTGAAAATAACAAACGGAATCTTGATTTTTTTACACAAAACAAACAGCCAACGTCATCTGTTAATGAAAAAAATAGCCAAATTAATTTCACAGCATGAGACGTATTTACATTATATTTCGACTTAAAAAACACTTTGTACAGTATAACGAAAAATAACCTTGCCCCATATAAATAAAGTATCTAAAGATTTATCTACACTAACTAGAAGGAAGAAAAGCGCTCTGAACTGAGTTAAACACGGCAAAATAAACACTCCGTAAATCATTTCCAAACCAAAACATTGATCACTATGATCGCAATTTATAATACAAAAGCAATATAACATATATGCAATATTACTGGATGCAGTGAAGTAAGGCATGACATTTTAAAAGATCCATGGAAAAGATGCATATTCGTTATGTTGATGTTTGTATAATACAATATGTGAATATAGAGTACAGTATAATGTTGGCTAGGCTACCATATATGTATATGATATACCATAGTGTAGGCTAAGCTAATTCTTGTTTGTTATTCAATTTCTCCTTGTATTGAATTGTCATAAGTCAGTGCATGAATCTCCAGAATTAGCTGATATTAATAATTACTGTATATGAATAGAGTATACTTTATAGTGTAGGCTAGGCTATATTTGAGATACGTTTTTCCAACAAACAATGGGTTTTCTGGAACCTAACCCCATTGTAAGTAGGATGATACGTGTATAAGCATTTTTAGTTTTTTGTGTGTTTGAACTATCAAAATAGGCAGTTCTAAGTGTTTTTAGAAGGGTTCTAAGTATTTGCGGGTTCTAGCAGGGGGTGTGGTATGCATCCCCCGCGAATAGGGGGTTTACTGTACTGTAATGCACTGGGCGTACATTTTATGTATATTGATATCTTCCTGTGTTGTTAAGATGATTTTGAAATTATATTTACTGTACAGGTACATATTGTAGGATCATACTAGTACTGTATAAAGCATCTAAAATATATAGATAGTTTAGAATGACTGGACACGTATCTCCAAACAGAATGCTAGGTTTGTTAGTCACGTTAGTATTTTCTTGATTATGTACAAACACATTTATGATAAAGAAAAAATTAAATCTTACTACACTAAGTTCTTGGTTTACATCATTTTGTGGTTAGTCCTCACCATTTCCCATAAATTTATTAAAAAATTCTTGCCATTGTTCTTTCTCTCTCTCTCTCAAACACACACACACAGCAAACTATCTATAACATATTATTTCACTTTACAGAATCTATTTATACTGTATTGATCTAATCACCATAAAAATATTTAAAATCCAAATTTCATACATAGGCTCCAGTAGCAATTTTTCTGTGACGACGTGATCTCTCTCTCTCTCTCTCTTCCATATATCAGTACTCTTTAATGAAAATATCAATTAGTGCACCATAAGCAAAAAAACACAAAAATAAACAAATCCAGCAATTCACGACAGATCGACATAGGTAGCATTGCCATATTTTTTGCTTTATCTGATTTATTGTACCATATTTCATTACAAGTTTAGTTGACTATGATTATCACACATATTATGACAGTACACAAGAGAATATTTTAACACTGTTGATGTTTCACTCTAATCACCGTAAAAATAATTAAAATTGAATTTCATACTTAGGCAACTCACATTCTCATCCCAGCCATGGTGCCTTTAGTTCTCATCCCCAGCAAGTTACTGTGCTTCGATGTGGATATAAACACTTCAGTTCTCTCTCTCTCTCTCTCTTAACAGTATGGAAAAAGAGGAAAATATTAATGAAACGTTAGTGCACTTACAGAATCCATTTATACATGACATTATATCTCTCACCTCTCTCATGTCTCTCTCTCTCTCTCAGTACATATATTTTAATGAAAAAATACAGTAATTGGTGAATAAATAGTGTTGCTCTACAAAAGAAGTGAATTACTGATAATTTCAGAGATATGGCCCAAGGAAAAATCCGCAAATTAGTGAAATTTCCCCCACGGACAAGTGAATGATGTGTACCACAAAAATCTGTGACAAAGTGAACAGCAGAAATGTGAAACACGTTAAATTGGGGGTTATTGTATTTAGTTTAACCTCACAGCTAATTTCATCCATTGCTTTTGTTGATTTAACCTTATTGTATGAATTATTGCCATTTCCCTTATTGTCTACTGGTGGTGGTAGCTTATTTACATTATTGTAATTTTGGTAAATATGAAATTTTATTGTTGAAAGCTTTTTTCAATTATGTCTGCTAGTGAGTTAGAGGAACTTGATTCTGCTCCCGAATCCTCACTGCTCATGTCTTTAAGGGAGTCTGATGATGACTGCAGTGTTGATTAGTATCCAAAGTGGAAAGAGACAGTCTGTAACGAAGACTTTAGGAATATAAAAAAGGGTGCACTGAATATTATTAAATGAGAATTTTATCTTGATAAGTTAGGTGATCTCTTAACAGAGTTAAATTCAATGAGAAGATAAATACTCATATGCTTTAGTCTAGACTTTGGAATTCAGTTCAGTATCACCAACAGGCGAAAACTGACAAAAAGTACTCGGACGGTATAAGGTTATTAAAGTCTGCTATAGCAGGGACACCTCCTCCTTCCAGACCAGAGTAAGTTCATCATTCTTATCATAAAATAACTTTGCCTAGCATAGAATTGCCTTATTTTGATGGTAATCCCACAGCTTATAAGTTTATTGCTTCTTTTGAAAGTCTTCTTTCTAAATACAACCTTTCCTTCTTTACAGGCTGCTAAGGAGCAAGTGCCCATGCCAGCACAAGGCTGGCTGAATGTAGGTAAATACGACCTTTCCTCAACTGAGAAATTTTCTCCTCTCAAAACAGTTGACAGGATCAGCAAAAAATTGACTGATTTCCTTCCTTTGAAGGATTTAAATTATGAATCAGATATTAAATCATTTTATGTGTATCAAAGAAAGTCCCCTATTTTATTACCTTGTAGGCACTGTTTAGGCTGCAGTTTTTGGCAAATTAAGAAATTCATTCCTTCAAATGGGTTACTTAAAAGAATTTAAATGGCTGTAAGAATTCCTATTACTGTAATGTACTTACAAAACCTAATTTTCAAGCACAAAAGCATTCCCATTGTGTAGTGGATGAATCTCTGACGTAAAAATGGGTACTAAAAGCTGGAGATGGCATTTTTTTGTAGCTGCAACCCTGCAACAAACTACTCTGCTTATATGTAGGAAACGTAGGGCATAGCAATTCAGTGTTTTAGAACATGAACAATCACAAACTAAATCCTAAGATTTACAGGTGTTTTTCAGATAATTAGGAGATCAATGATGTTTTCTAGTTACATGTAATTAAGCTATCAGTAAATGTACTTTTCAGGTCCATTAGAGAATCAGTGACTGATTTTCATGTGCACTGAATGCATTTGCAGTTGCATTTGAAGATCAATGGATATATTTTTTGGGCACTGTGGAGAAATAACTAAATATTTAGGTTTACTAGGAAGTCAATAAATGCAATTTTAAGTACACTAAGATCAGTGAGTGTATGGTAGATGATCACACAAGAGAAAATAAGGTGAAAGATCTTTGGGAAGCTATGGATATACACCCAGGATAAGGACCTACACACAGAACAAAGATGCATCCATCCTATCTTAAAATTAGGCTTGTACTTAACATACTTACCTTCCTCAATCTTGAGCAAAAGTAACTTGCTTTACTCCAGGTAATTAATGTGTGTACATAATGATGTTAACCTCGATTTCAGCATATAGTAAAAAATCAAATTAACTTTGAATGATGTACAACTGCAACCTTCATGGCTCAATCTGTCCATAGGCTATAATATTAAAACAACATTTTTCTTTTATTCTTACAGTTTGTTCTGTGACATGAAGTGGCCTTAGTGCCATTCTCTTGTTAAGGAGAACTACAATATTTTGTGTGTTATTTGTAAGAATTGTTTTTTGGAAGTAAACCATGCAAGAAAGGCTTCCTGTAAAAATTGTTTCTTAGACATTTTTTATGACTTCTTTAAGTAGCATTCACCATGTCATTGTCAACCTGAATAACTCAATGAGATATTAAAAAACACAAAGGAAGCCATTTATATATGATCTCAATTTTCTTATAGTGAAAAATCAGTATTTGTCAACATGGCAAGGCAACACCATACCACAGTCAATAATGAATATGTCTCTTATACAGCTAGATAACCTGATAGCATTAATCAAGATATTCAAGCCTTCCTCAACCATGCCAAAAGATGGAGCACTGAGCACCATATCAGGGTTGTTTTTGGTGAGAATGCAAAACTGTCCTGCAACTCTTTTCCAGAGAAGAAACCCAAACACAGTTCCAGCAAGCCATGGCCTGTTGTACTCCTCTTGGTCACCAAGTCCTGAGACAATTGCTCTTCCTCCTAGGCCAGTGTTCATCTCGTAGTCACCACAGGTGACATACTCCTTCTCCAGGTCCTTTTCCCACACTTCTAGGAGCCTCGTATTTGCATAAGAAGGACCAACCTCGGCAGAACAAAGTAGGCAAAATTGCTTTGATGCTCCAGCATTCTGTAGCAGACGGATCTGCAACTTTCCTAGGCTTGATCCGTTCATCCCAAGTTCCAGGAAAGCCAGTTTAGCTGTCGAATCCATGGCTTGCAAAATGGCACTGTACTGTCAAGAGAGAAAGTTTTATGTATACTACATAATCAGTTTTAATCATATGACCACTAAGTTCTTAACAATCATCAATATCATCACTTTTGTATACTATATATTCCACACAAAATCTTTTATTATATTAGCTACAACATAATATTTATAACCATTGTGGTTATATTGCAAGTCATTTGTATATCATTTATACAGCCACTGTGGTTATATTGTCCTTGTCATTTATATAGCCAATGTCATTTATTCAGCTACTGTGGTTGCTAGGTCCTTGTCATTTATACAGCCACTGTGGTTGCTAGGTCCTTGTCATTTATACAACTACTGTGGTTGCTAAGTCCTTGTCATTCATACAGCCACTGTGGTTGCTAGGTCCTTGTCATTTATGCAACTGCTGTGGTTGCTAAGTCCTTGTCATTTATACAGCCACTGAGGTTGCTAGGTCCTTGTCATTTATACGGCCACTGACTGTCATTTATGCCAAGTCCTAGGTCCTTGTCATTTATACAGCCACTGAGGTTGCTAGGTCCTTGTCATTTATACAGCCACTGAGGTTGCTAGGTCCTTGTCATTTATACAGCCACTGCTAGGTCCTTGTCATTTATACAGCCACTGTGGTTGCTAGGTCCTGTGACTGTGGTTGCTAGGTCCTTGTCATTTATCAGCTTGTCATTTATTTATACAGCCTCTGTGACTGCTTTAAAGCCACTGAGGTTGCTAGTCCTTGTCATTTATACAGCCTCTGTGACTGCTAGGTCCTTGTCATTTATACAGCCTCTGTGACTGCTAGGTCCTTGTCATTTATACAGCCACTGTGTTGCTAGGTCCTTGTCATTTATACAACTGTGGCTGCAAAGTCCTTGTCATTTATACAGCCACTATGGTTGCTAGGTAGTTGTCATTTATACAGCCACTGTGGTTGCTAGGTCCTTGTCATTTATACAGCCACTGTGGTTACTAGGTCCTTGTCATTATACCTATTATGGTCACCAGGTCATTGCTTTATTAAGTTTGATATAGCCAGAGACAGACAATATGTCAGCCACAGTTGCTGGTTTAAGGTCATTGTTTTTACTTTGGACCTACCTAAAATCAATTAATATTTCAACCATGGTCACTGCACTGACCTTGGACTTAACCAGTGCTACTCAATACACTAAATACCATGACAATTGGTACATTACACAGCATCCAAAACCCACCTGTTATGCTGACCTTGGATGTATACCTGGTTAACTGGATACATTAACCAGGATCAAAAGGGCCATGACCCATATAAACCATGGACTTGGCCATGGTTAATCAATCCTTTAACCAGGTTTCCAAGGATCACGCCACTCTATCGATACATAAACCATGGATCAGTCCTATCAGCCAAGGCAATCAATATAACAAATTTTCAAAGTAATTTATATTTTTCTTAACTATACAAACCTGATGACTTTACATAAGGAATATGCTTCAGCACAGTTGGAAACGGCCATTTAATTTTTAAACAAGGTGATTAGATTGTTAACTACTGTCTGACTGGCGGGAGTCCCGCCCCAGACGGTAAGCATTCACTTTGCCTTTTGGCCCAAGAATGAGGTGGGCATATAACTGTAAAGGCCTCAGGTTTGTATAGTTAGGAAAAATACAAAACACTCTGAAAATTTGTCATTTGTTCCTACACAAAATACAAACTGTCAGTCTTTACATATGCAAGGCTTACTTCCTTAGGGGAAGGAATCTGAGTAAGCCTCTGAACTGACTGGTAGTTCGCCACACCTGGGTTCTCTTCCTGGCTGAGTAATTCAAGGAAGAGTACCATGCCTCTGACATGTTGGATGGAGTGTAGAACTGCATGTTCAACTGTCAGACTTCTGGGCCTTTTCAAATGAATGGGGGCAAGCAACATCATTTGAAAAGGGGCTAGGATGAATCTATATGTCAGAGGCAAATAAAGCAATGTATAAGCATTGGGTTTATTTTATTGCTAGGCCCCTTCTCCCCTTGCTAAAGAAAAGGGCAGGGTTGCTTCTATACATCTACTATAGATAATAGAATGGTTACTCTATGTGACACTTGCCTGCATCAGTCGCCAGTTCCAGCATGTGACAGCTCACAACCTACCCTCTGCCCACAGGAGTGGGCAGAGGGTGTAGGATGATGGAAGAAGAAGGGAAAGAGTCCAGTCACTCACATACACACTTCTCTTTCACAACCGAACACCTTAGGTGAGATGCTACCTGTCCTCTTAGAGGAGCTGGGTAAGTTACATAACTTGTTGAGCAGCCACCACAGGACCCAAGGAAAGTGTCAAAGGACTTGTGGGCAATGTCCCAAAGGTAGAAGAAAGTGAAGGTGGTCTGGTAAGACCACACCCCTGCCTTCAGTACCTGAGAAACCAACAAATTCTTCCTGACTGTGAGGGACAGGCCAATGCCCATGACTTAATGAGCTCTCACCTAGAACATACTGGTGTTGTTCTCACCAGCTGTAGAGTACGCCCGTTTGATTGTTTCACGTTGATTGTTTCACGAAGCCAGAAAGAGACTGTGTTCTTGGCACCTCTTTCTTGGTCGAGCCAATACTAACAAAGAGTTGTCGACACTCAGGTCAGAGATGTTGAGTCTTCTTAAGATGATACCGCAGCTCTCTAACAGGACAGAGTAGCATCTCGTCTGGATCATTAGCAACAAAGTCCTCCGGGGGGATCGTAAAGGACTCAAATCTGGAATCAGGGATCAATGGATTCTGAGTCTTCGCTACGAAACCTGGGACAAAATCAAGCATAACTGGTCCCCATCCCCTCAAGTGTTTTAACGTTGAAGGCAGTCTTGAGGGTCAGATCCCTGTGGCAAGACCTTTTGAAGCTCTTCATCAGCAAGGGAATCTCCAGCAAGGAGGAGATATCCATGCCCTTCAATTGTAGGACTAGGCCCAGGGCAGCCCTATAGCCCTTAACAGCTGAGATGGAGAGAAGCTTCTCTCGGCGAAGAAAGACAAGGAAGTCTGCTACCTGCTGAATAGAAGCTCCGACTGGAGAGAGACCCTGTCTACGACACCAACCACAGACGATGGCCCATTTCCCCTGGTACACCGCTGAAGAGGATTGGCGAAGGTATCCAGACATCTCTGTTGCTGTGCGGCGAGAGAAGCCTCTCAAGAGATGCTGGATAGTCTCCAGCTGTGAAGAAACAGGGACCTCACTGACTGGTGGTACCGTTCTACATGTGGTTGACACAGAAGATTGTGCCAGGGGAAATCTCTTGGTGCCTTGGAAAGTACAGCTAGCAGATCCAGATACCAAACAGCATGTGGCCACTTGGGAGCCACCAGGGTGATCATTACCCTGTTGATCACCCTGTGAATCAGACAAAACGGAGGGAAGGCATAGGTGTTCAGGTTGTTCCATGGGTGTTGGAAGGTGTCCTCTGCAGTGGCCCATGGGTCTGGCATGATGGAACAGAACATTGGAAGCTTTCTCTGTTGTGCTGGGTGGCAAACAGGTTGATAGATGGAAGACCCCATTAAACAAACAACCTTTCCATGATGTTGGTATGAAGGGACCACTCTGTCCCTATCACTTGACCTTGTCTGGCACTACATTCCTCTTGCCTGGAATGTATCTGGCTGACAGCTCTACTGAGTGTGCTACCACCCACTCATGCATCTGCATTGTCAACAGGTGCAGAGAAGAGACACTAGGCCCCCTGCTTGTTGACATATGCCACTACTGTGGTGTTGTCACTAATCAACACCACTAAGTGTCCCATCACTCGATCCTGAAACTCTAGGAGAGCCAAAAAGGCTGCCTTGAGCTCCAGGATATTGATGTGAAGGTGCTTGTCATTTCAGCTCCAAACACCTGAAATAAGGAACTCCTCCAGGTGTATGCCCCATCCCTCGCTTGAAGCACCTGAGAACAGAAGCATCTCGGGAGGGGGCGTGTGCAGAGACACTCCTATTACAAGGTTCTTGCTGTCTAACCACCAGGTCTAAGTCCTGTCTCACTTCATCCGAGAGAGGAATGGGAAGGAACAGGGAGTCCCAAGCCGGAGACCAGAACTCCTTCATTCTCCACTGGAGAGAACGAAGGTGAAGCTGCCCATGAGGGACCAGCTTCTCCATGGAAAATAGGTGACCGAAGACGATTTATCACTGCCGAGCTGGTTGCTCCTGTCTAGACAGGAACAACTGAGCTGCCTCCCTGAACCTGCTGATATGAGTCTGAGGGGAAGACTCTTACTGCTGCCATGTCTATCATCATGCCCAGATACTTTATCCTCTGCTTGGAGGTGAGATCGGACTTCTCGAAATTTACCATGACCCCCAGCTTGTGGCATAACTCAATGAGCTGGTCCCTGTCCTGGAGCAACTGCGATCGAGAGTTCGCCAGGACTAGCCAATCGTTGAGATGCCTCAACTGATGTATCCCGTGTGAATGGGCCCAAGCTGACACAAGGGTTAACACTCACGTGAACACCTGGGGGAGAGGTTCAGAGCCTGAAACAGAGTTCCCGAACTGGAGTACCGTCTCCCTGAGGATAAAGTGCAGGTACTTGCGAGAGAACTGATGGATGGGTATTTCAAAATACACATCCTTCAGGGCCAACGTAAGCATGAAGTCAGGCTCACTGATGGCCGTGAGCACAGAGAGTGTCCATTTCCATCTTGAACCGAGTCTGGCAAACGAATCGGTTCAGGGAAGAAAGATCTGTAACCGGTCTCCAAAGACTCGGCTGTAAAAGCCTGGGGACCGATCTGTCACGACTTCCATAGCGCCTTTCTTCAGCATTTGGAGATGGACCAGATTGTTGGTGAGCCAGAACCGAAAGGTGGCTGAGTTGGTGAAAGGTGGAGATGGACTGGGGAGAGATAGCCCTCCTGACGGATATCTACTACCCAGGTTTTGGCTCCATATTGCTGCCATGTTGCCCAATGGCTCAACAGGAACTCCCCCACCAAAGGCAGCATTCGGGGGAATGCCGCCCCTAGCATCCCTTGCCCCCTTTTCCAGACTGGAAGAAGGGTTGAAAGGTGCTGCCACCTTGTGCCTTTTCTTGGCAGAGCGCCCTGAAAGTAATTCCTAATGTGGGATTTTGTTAGGGCCCAGGAAGTGTTAGCCTGACCCGAAGGTCTGGCCACAGGGGCACGAGAAGACCTGGAGGTCTTTGCCACTGCCTGGTGGATAAATAGTCATTATAATCGACATGACACTTGTTCACCACAGCATCTACCTGTTCTCTAGGAAAGAGAGAAGCAGAACCAAGCAGCAGTCCATTCTGTACGGTCAAAGCCGGCTCATGGACCACGAACTTGGATATCTGAGTAAGGATGGCTTCCCTTCTCTTCTGGACCAAGTTTGCCCACAGGTTAGCCATCTGGTGGGCCAGGTAGGTAATCAACCTACCTCCAGACTGGCACAGTCTCCCATAGGTGGAGTCCTCCCCTGGAGTGATGACACCTGAGGAGGCAGCAACCTTGGACACTGTGTGAAAGACCACAGGTCCAGCCTGGAATGCTGTCACAGTGGTAGCTTCCAGGTTCGCTGCCTCTTGCTGCGAGAAAGAGATATTCTCTGCATCAAACTGCTGCAGCGAGAGACCCAGACCTAGATAGACCAGGTCCAGGTCCACCTGTTTCATCAGCAGAGACCCCTCCGAGGGCATGTAGTAGTGCTTCTGTCAGGGCAGAGGAGGTGGAGGAAGCAGCTTATCCGAGTGGTTGGAGCAAAGCGAACTCTCCTGCCAAGAGACCTGAGTATTCACCAGCTCCAAAACCCCCTTGGTAAGTGTAGACAATGGCAAGCCCACCAAAGCTTTGGGTTCCTTCTTCAGTCCCCAAAAAGCTTCAAGGCGTGACGGACGATCCACAGATGTGGCCATGGTCCCTTTTCCAAGACTGTTGTGCTGACGGATCAGTTCAATGATCTCTGCAAAGATCCTCCTATCTCATGGTCTCCGAGTCCTGGGAAAGAGGACCCTCTGGTCCTTCCAGGCCACAGTCCTGCCAGTCTACCCTCCCTGCAGGAGGGAGAACCTCAGCAGAACCCTCAGATCCCTTCTGAACCACTTGGACATATGTCCGAGTTGATCCAAGGACTGAACCCGGAACGTAAGCCTTCGTGGTGGAGCTACATTGGGGTGTGACATCGCAGTCGGAGTCCTTCCTATCTGACTCACGCCTCCCGGTATAACCCCAAGAGGTTGAGGTGATAGGTGAGAGGGATCGAGCACTCTTTCCTGTCTTGTTGGAGGCCGAGCACTCTTTCCTGTCTTGTAGGAGGCCGAAGCCCCGGTAGAAGAGGAAAACTGTGGGCGATCGCCAACCAATGGTGGCGAAGGCTGCATGGGTCTAACAGAGCGCCCTTGCACATGCGGATGTTTAGTATTGTCCTGAGGAGAGCGCATTATTCATGTGAAGGTTGTTGCCAGGTGAGAGGACCCGTTCATGAAAACACTAACCTTTGAGAAGCGATCGCGTACTCCGGTGTGAACTGAGCTATCCTCACACGTTCCAGTCTTCTTGGATACATAGCCTCCTGACAAGAAGACTGTGTAGGGCACCTGCTCGAAGCTTCTCTGGGTGCTTGGACCCTTGAGTCGGATACACCTGGACGGACCCTGGCCGAGTAATCGAGCAAGCACTGGCAGGGGGTGAAGAATCACCTGCATGCTTAGTCACCTTCTCTCTTAGTAGTGCCTGACCCAGACCATGGAGCAGACTCCTGGTGCTGGCAGAGGTGACTCGAGGTTTCAGTGAAACCCGAGTACCTGGAGTGACTCACTCCTGCTTGGAGGTCCAAGCACCCGAAGCTCCCGAATCACAAACAGAATGATCAACGGTAGCTTCCTCTACCCGATTGTCCGAAGAGACATGGGAAGAAAGGCACTACTCCAGTCCTGGAAGGTAACTTCCCAGAACTGGTTTCGAGTGCACAGGTTGGGGGACTCACGTACTCGAAACTCCCGAATTGTAGGCTCTCAGCAAGACCCAAGTCTGGAGACTGGGGAGAGCCAACAAGAGATCCCTCTGCCTCCCCTGTGGAGGGAGGCAGCCCCTTGGAAGCCCCATAACGGGACTTCAGGGGAGGGGGGGGGATGCAACCTTCTTCCTGCTGAGGAGCTTCAGAAGAAGAAGGTGAAGAGGCGACAGCAGACGATGAAGATGATGGTGATGACACCTTGCGACTCCTCTTCTTCAACTTCTTCTTCCAAGACATCTTTTCAGAAGCGCCTGGAGAAGCTGGTTCCTGATGGAGGGAGGGAACAGCAGGCACATCATAAGGAAGGGTTACCACAGGGTAAGCCCGTGCAGGACCATGCAGTCACGTATGGTCAACGACAGCTGGGGTAGTCAGAGGTGGGGCAGGAGTTGTAACACTGGTTGTTGTCTTGGCAAAGGCAGTCATCGTAACTGATGTAGAGGTGGCCTTACAGTTGCATGAGTCACTTGGGGCATCACGGGCACCCAAGATCTCAGGTGACACAAAAGGCCCGCACAGAGGAACACCTGAGAGGTCCTGGAGAGAACCACGCCTTCCCTTCTTCCTCAGTCTCTCCTGAAGAGGAAAAGGTCAGGTTAGGGGCACCAGTCTCCTCTCGCTCCGAAGGGATACCTCCCCTCTCGAGCAAATGGAGACCACCGAACAGAGATCAACCCAATTACCCACCCCACAACACCGACTTCCACTTGACAAAGCAGGCGAAGATAATGAAGAGGAGATCGCTCCCGTAGGAGTGACAGCAAGATGGGGAAGCTTCACAGGAGGAAGAAAAGAGGAAGAAGGGTCAGCAACCAACGGTATTGTCGGCGGCGTACTACCCCCAGACAATGCCTTGAAAGCCTTATTCTTATATTTCCTCCTCTGCGAAAACTTCACCTACTGCACAGGCGACCAGAGACAGACACTCATCACACTTAGAGTTCTAGTTACAATCATGCTCTAATGCAGAGGACATGAGGGTCAACATCAATTGGGGAGTGATAATGGGTGCAAGGTCTAGAATCGGTACCAGGGCATACACACTGGGCACTGCCCTTCCGCTTGGGCTTGGATGATTTGTGAGTTTGCAGTGCAATAATCTCACAAATGCAAACACAACCAAGATAATATATCCAAAACAAAAACAGAAAGATCCCACAGGGAAAAAACAAAGTGAAACAGCAAGCAGGGCAGGGAGTAGATACACAGCTCCTCATCACACAGCAGCCAAAAGCAAAGTAAATGCATTTGTTTTACAAAAGGACTCGCATGCCAGTCGGACGGTAGTTAACAACCTAACCACCTTGTTTAAAAGTTAAATGGCCGTTCCCAGCTGCGCTGAAGCATATTCCTTATGTAAAGACCGATAGTTTGTAGTCTGTGTAGGAACAAACATTAATTAGGGTTAGAGTAGTTGGTTTACCCAAGGGTGATAAGCACTTACGACATAAGAATCGTATACCCCATATTACACAAGCACTGGGCCTACATTGTATTGTATCTACCTACCTAAAACCTACCTCAACGAGACATATGTTTGGTGACGGGGGTGGTTCTTTTTGTAGGTGATGGACGTACAATTTGCCGTGATCTGGAGATACAGTGACTCTGGCATACCTTGCCCCTCTCCCATCGTGCTGAATGGCACACACTCTTCCTTCCCCAATAAGTGACTTTAGTGGCTGCCCTATTGCTCTGAAGGTTTCTCCCTGCATCAATTAAAAGGACAGGTTAAAAGGAAAATCATAAGGGGAAAACCAGAGTACATGAGGTTTATCTTCTCATTCCTAAACTGTGGTATTAGAAGAGTAAGGTTGGGGGAATGCTTGGATTTTTTAATATATGCAGCATTGTAAATAGTTTTCCTTTTACTTTACAACTACAGTACAGTATACTTGACAAGAACTGAAACTTTAGTCTCCATAAATTTCAGAATATAAATTGTACCAAATTGGTATTAGATTATCCCATCAAAATAGATTTTACAACATAATTTGTGGTGGAAAACAAATTACAGTAACATGCAAAATATAGAAATAAACTACTACACGTCTGAACTGAAACTAGGACTGATATGGCCAACTGTACCATGGAAATTATATGGTAATTTAGAACCTAAGTACAGGCAGTCCCTGGGTCACGGCAGGGGTTCTTTTCCAGCAGTGTGCCATGAGTTGGAAAATGCTGTTACTCAGAACATCGTTATAAAAATTTATAAAAATGAGAGAGACAGAGAGAGACTTATGTAAGCCTGGGGGAAGAAACAGGTTTTCAAGCTTTGCCATGGTAATAAACTGGTTTTCTCCCCTCCTTCCCCCTTGACGTGGGACCACCTTGACATGGTGAGGGGCTCTTGAACCCCAGGAATTTGTTCTCGGGTTTGAGTCCAAGAGTCTCATATATTATTATATATTTCTTCAGGCTAATTTTGTGGAATTTTCCACTTTTTGCAAAATTTATTGGACCTGATAAATAGAAAAAGATATCATAACTGGGATTGGGTTTATATCCGAAGCTAAATAGTGGGAACTGTGGTAGCATCATCAACTACCCGATAATGTTCGGACCTGAGAGATATCAGATTGATATTTCAAGGGTGGAACTATTCTGCAGGCCTCGCCACGGATTCCAGGGGGGCCTGGCTCTGGGGACAGGACTCTCGGCATTCTATCCAGTTTGCCCGTAATATGATTAGGGTGGGGATGATTGTATTCTTGTAATACTCTCGGTCCTAGCAAGCAGGTTTGGTTCACATCCGGACCACTCTAATGGCGTTGTGCCATCCCCTGTGGGGTAGGGTAGGGACGCGGACATTTGGGAGTCTGCTCTCACTTGTGCCATTGGTGGAAGAATAAACTTCATGAAAGGCTAATCATATCTTTTTAAAGTTTTCTGGTTTTTTTTTTTTTTATTATTATTCAGCCTTTATGAATAGTAGGAATAACGAGTTGAGTACCCCTGGGCCCTCTGATGATACTGTTTTGGCACAGAGGACAACCTCTGCACCCACCTTGGAGAATGAAATTTCTCCAAATGTTGACAACCCATGTGAGAAAAAGGATATCCCTATAAAAATAGGACCTAGTATTGTTACAATGGAACCGTTCCCCTTGAGCCAGATGTTTCTGTGCCTGTGGTCCCCCCCCAAAAAAAAAAAAAATAGTTTAAACTTTTCAACTACATTCCCTTTGGAGCCTAAAAGAGTAAATAGAAGAAAATACAGACCTGACTCAACCTTGGTTCACTTTGATTCCCTCTTTGGAGAATCAAACTGGTCAAGGTTTTTGAATTTACAAGCTGACCAAGATATATCTTTATTAAAATTGGAAAATTACTTGTTGAACCGATGCCCATCACAAGAGATGAGCGTATGGTTAGTTGAAGCAACAACCAGAAACCAATCAGAAAATTATCAGAATATTAAAGAAACAGATAACACAAATATAAGTCTTGCAAGGCATGATACCATGAATAGTATACAAGGCGCAGTAGTAGTGCCAAATCTAGATGATGGAATTATAGACAAATTAATGTTGTTAGATTCGTTAAAGAAAAGATATAACAACGTTATTAATATATGAAATCTCCTTAGCAGAGTTCTTTTGATCATGTATTTTTTTTGGGTTGTATTTCTTTATTTCTATTATCATTCATTTCAGTTCGAGTATTATTTGAATTTGAAGTATCTGCATACCTAAATTTCCTTGCTGGGTCATTCAGTCCTCTCACTTTTAGTTCTAACTTTGCTTCTCTGATCGACATTCCAGTTTGTTCTTGTAGTAATTTAAGTTCAGTATTGTAAATATAGAACACATATTTTTAGATCAGGCATGATGTTCTGTGCCACAATTTATGCATTTTAGTTGGCCACAGTCCCAGCGTGTTTCATGTTCTTGCGAACTGCAATAGGCACATCTGGGGAAATTTCTGCATGTAATGGCTGTATGGCCGTATTTGCAACATGAATGACAAAAATAAATCAATCAAAATATCAAAGATAAAGTTCATGGCCAAACCTTACCCTTGAAAATTAAAATATTGGGATTAAATGGGGAACTAGGACCTTATGTTCCCAGACCCATGCAGTGCAAAAACTGTTGCAAATATGGCCATACAGCCACTAAATGCAGAAATTTTCCCAGATGTGCCTATTGCAGTTTGCAAGAACATAAAATACGCTGGGACTGTAGCCAACCAAAATGCATAAATTGTGGCACACAACATCATGCCCGATCTAAAATATGTGCATTCTTTATTTACAATACTGAACTTAAATTACTACAAGGACAAACTGGAATGTCGATCAGGGAAGCAAAGTTAGAACTGAAAGTGGGAGGATTGAATGACCCAGCTAAGAAATTTAGGTATGCAGATACTTCAAAATCAAATAATACCCGAACTGAAATGAATGATAATAGAAATAAAGAAATACCACCAAAAAAATACATGATCAAAAGAACTCTGCTAAGGAGATTTCATACATCAACGACATCACAGTGGACAATAGATTTACCTCTTGACCAGAAATAGATACGAATAATGACACAGAGAAAGACGAAGAAGAATTAAAATCACAAAAATGTGATAAAACAGATAACACAACTCGGAAGAGGCAGCCAGATAAAACCCCACCTAATTCCACCAAACAAAGCTCTATAATGATAAATAACCCACCAATCTCACCAAAAGCTAAAGTTCAGAAACAGAACACTAAATCGAACATTCCACTGTCTCCCATAGTAACAATAATACCTCGGAGCAGAATCACAAAATTCAGATGAAATGGAAAGCCAAAATATAAATATCTACAATGAAAGCTAAGAAATTCACCCATCACCAATTATAGGCGCCACAAGAAAAATTAAGAAAAAGCAACAAACCGATGAACACGAAGATACATGTGGTTGTAGTAAATGCTTTGTAGCAATGTGCCACAAAAATAAAGTATAACTAAAGAAAGCCAAACCTACACCATAAAAAAATTTCATGAGGTATAGGAATAACGAAAAAAACAAGCATCAAATCTCATGAAGAAGGTTGCATGTGTACTGAACACTTAGAATACAGTATTACAAAGAAAAACATAATGTTGTAGATGATATTCTAAAGAAAATCAGATTGGAAAAATTAAATCAAGATGGTAAAAATGTAACAGTTAACGAAAGTCAGATTCAAACTACAACAAAAAATGAATCAAGACCTACAAAAATACAAATTAACTTATAAGAAATTTAAGAAAATATAAGCTTAAACAATTTAGAGTAATTTGACCACTCTCATATTACACCATTCAATCGTTATATAATTCAATGGAATAAAAATGGATTATTAACGAGAATGCACTTAGGAGAAGTCCAACGACTTACAGTATAAGTGAATACGAACCAATGATTATATGTAGGCTATATACAACACGTAGGAAAACTTGTTCCAAATATAGGTAAACATCAAAGGAGAATGAAAATAATTTAGGAACAGCAATATATGTCCATAATCAAATGATATACGACAAAGTAGATATAGATTACTCTGAATTACAAATTTCAGCAATAACAGTGAAAATAGAAATTGTGTTTTGGTATTACTGACTTATACAACCAGCCTAATACAAAGTATGATTTAAACATATTACAGGAAATAATAAAATAATAAAAGAATTCAAGAATCCCATATTAATTGTAGGAAATTTCAATGCACGTAATCCAATATGGGACTATAACAATATTACACCGGATAAAGATGGAGAAAAAATAGAAAACTTAATGAACACTAATAATCTCTGTTGTCGGAATGACAATGAAGTAAATACATACTGTTCCAAAACCCATGGAACATTTTCCTCAATAGATGTCACCCTTTGTCCAACAAATGTAGTAGACAAACTAGATTGGAATACATGTGATGACTCCTACTCAACTGATCATTTTCCCATTATAACATGCAAAAAGCAGATTGGGACATTTTTAACTTGCATACCAGAAATATACCACCATATGATTATTTGAAAAATTATAATGAAACAAATGAATTCTTTGTATCCTTCATTAAAAAGGCAGCAGACAAAGCTATTCCTCATTCAGATGATCTATCTGAATTAGTACAAGAAAACTCATTCTAGCAAGAAGGTTAAATTGTAAAGTCCCCATTCACCGGTTCTCTATGGTGAACCTCCCGTTTTCTATGGTGCCTTCACAGATGACCCGAGGTAGTGGTGCTCAGCCTTATTATCATTATGTAATTGTATATTTATTACCTGTTCATTTGCCCTTATACATAGTATACATGTCAGAGTATTTTTTGTGTCTAATCAACTATTGTTAATCATCCTGTTGTCTATATGTACCTGTCCTGTTTTGTGTAGAGAAATAGTTTTGACCTCAGGTCACTTGTAAATTTTGTACTGACGTCCGCACGCCGCTTTATAAGTGGGTCACTTCCTCAATAAACATCACCAAAATCACTTTCATGCATCATAATAAAGTTTTCATCCAACCTACCATCTCACAGACTCATCATCAAAATAGAGTTATGGGCTGCTCTAGGAGCAAGACCACGTGCTGGCACAAGGCCAGCTAAATCTACAACAACAACAACATCAATAAACTAGCAGTACTTGTCTACCTGCTCTTTCTTTCACACCCTCTCACAGTGGTGACCTCCGGAGAGGTTCCCGGAGCCATTAACCCCTAAACGCCGACCCTCTATTTACAAAAGTCTGCCGTATGCCGGCAGGGTTTGGGAGTTAGCGCCGAAGCGGAAAGAAGGTTTTTCAAAAAATCACAGCACACTTAGTTTTTAAGATTAAGAGTTCATTTTTGGCTCCTTTTTTTGTCATTGCCCGAAGTTTAGTATGCAATCATCAGAAATGAAAAAAATATCATTGTCATATATAAATATTGGAATACATGACAGCACAAAAAAAAAGTCATATATAATTGTATACAAATCGCGCTATGAGCAAAACGGTTAAAGCTAATGAGCTATTTTTTTTTTCGTTGTATTGTACACTAACCTGCGATGATTTTGGTATATAACAAACTGTAAAACGATCAAAGCAACACAGAGAAAAATATCACAAAATGATGCATGAATTCGTAATGCGCAGACATAAAAATTTTTTTTTAAAAATTCACCATAAATCGAAATATTGTGCTAGAGACTTCCCGTTTGTTGCAAAATGAAGGTAAATCATTGAATATTACTAGAATGTAAGAGTTTTAGCATACAATTGCATTTTTCGACCATTTCGGTCAAGTCAAAGTTGACCGAAGGTTGAAATTTTGGCATTTATCATGATTTATATGAAAATATGTCAAAATTGATAAAAGCTACCACCATGAGTTATTTTTGTTGTATTCTACATGAAATTGCGCACATTTCCCATATATAAAACTTTATGTAACGGCTAATATAAAACGGTGCAAAAAGTACGACAAAGTGACTAAAGAATTTCTGAGATTTTCAGCAGAGTTAGCGCGAGCTGACGTAAGGAAAATTTTTTTTCAAAAGTTCACCATAAATCGAAATATTGTGCTAGAGATTTCTCATTTGTTGCAAAATGAAGGTAAATGATTGAATATTACTAGAATGTAAGATTTTTAGCTTACAATTGCATTTTTCGACCATTTCGGTCGAGTCAAAGTTGACAGAAGGTTGAAATTTTGGCACTTGTGATTTATATGAAAATATGTCAAAATTGATAAAAGCTACAACCATGAGTTATTTTTTGTTGTATTTTACATGAAATTGCGCACATTTTCATATATAAAACTTTATGTAACGACTAACAGAAAACTTTGCAAAAATTACGACAGTGACTAAAGAATTTCTGAGATTGTAAGAGCCTGACGCCGTCTCTTCCAAACACGTGTGTGTTCATGTGTTCGTCGTCCATCGGACTGGCGAGACGTTTGGCGTCTTCACAAACAGAAACATACACACAGTTTGATACAGAAGATTCGTTGGAACATTATGAGTACATGATTAGAATGCTTGCATGGCAATGCAAGTAGTGGTGATTGTACATACATCAAGACAACAATGGTTAGGGAGAAACAGACAGAAATATTGTATGGTTGAAATTGCGTTCCTTTAGAGAAAGAAAACGAGATGCTCCTGTTGTCTTGTCCACTCCGATGGACGACGAACACACGAACACACACGTGTTTGGAAGAGACGGCGTCAGGCTCTTACAAGATTTTCAGCAGAGTTAGTGCGGATGTAAAGAAAAAGTTTTTTTTTCAAAAATTCACCATAAATCGAAATATTGTGCTAGAGACTTCTCGTTTGTTGCAAAATGAAGGTAAATGATTGAATATTACTAGAATGTAAGAGTTTTAGCTTACAATTGCATTTTTCGACCATTTCGGTCGAGTCAAAGTTGACAGAAGGTTGAAATTTTGGCACTTATCGTGATTTATATGAAAATATGTCAAAATTGATAAAGGCTACAACCATGAGTTATTTTTTGTTGTATTCTACATGAAATTGCGCACATTTTCATATATAAAACTTTATGTAACGGCTAATATAAAACAGTGCAAAAATTACGACAAAGTGACTAAAGAATTTCTGAGATTTTCAGCAGAGTTAGCGCGGATGTAAGGAAAAAGTTTTTTCAAAAATTCGCCATAAATCGCAATATTGTGCTAGAGACTTCTCGTTTGTTGCAAAATTAAGGTAAATCATTGAATATTACTAGAATATAAGAGTTTTAGCTTACAATTGCATTTTTCAACCATTTCGGTCGAGTCAAAGTTGACCGAAGGTTGAAATTTTGGCACTTATCGTGATTTATATGAAAATATGTCAAAATTGATAAAAGCTACAACCATGAGTTATTTTTTGTTGTATTCTACATGAAATTGCGCACATTTTCATATATAAAACTTTATGTAACGGCTAATATAAAACAGTGCAAAAATTACGACAAAGTGACTAAAGAATTTCTGAGATTTTCAGCAGAGTTAGTGCGGACGTAAGGAAAAAGTTTCTTTCAAAAATTCACCATAAATCGAAATATTGTGCTAGAGACTTCTCGTTTGTTGCAAAATGAAGGTAAATGATTTAATATTACTAGAATGTAAGAGTTTTAGCTTACAATTGCATTTTTCGACCATTTCGGTCGAGTCAAAGTTGACCGAAGGTTGAAATTTTGGCACTTGTGATTTATATGAAAATATGTCAAAATTGATAAAAGCTACAACCATGAGTCATTTTTTGTTGTATTCTACATGAAATTGCGCACATTTTCATATATAAAACTTTATGTAAAGGCTAATAGAAAACGGTGCAAAAATTACGATAAAGTGACTAAAGAATTTCTGAGATTTTCAGCAGAGTTTGCTGATGCTTTCTTTTGGGATAAGAAAGAAATTCTCGCATGCGCAGCTGGGTCACGCTTGTAAACAAAACAACAGCGTGATCCGTGAACTCCCAGCATCCCTCAAGGCGCGTGATTTAAAATTTTTCACAAACGAGGCCTATAAGTATTTTTCTGCGAATATTTAAAAAAACTTTTTGTAGTCAATGTATTTTACGTTGACTTGGCACCCGACAGACAACTTTTGTCGACGTAAAATACGTCCAGTCGGCGTTAAAGGGTTAATGGACCCAAACGGCAACTTAGTCTTGGCCCGATGAACCACCCCACGCCCCTAATGGACTAACTACAGCGCTCTAACAAATCGTTCGGGCGTTACCGACCCTCGTCGGCAAATCACCGGCGTCATTAGCGGACCCACACGGCACGCTCCCAAGCATGTATTGAAAGGAGTATTCCCTCACACTCCAGCTGAGAGTGCAGAATGAGCATGGATGCAGACATTCCCTCCCACATACAATTAACCGCGAACTTCTCGGAGGCAGATGTCTCCCTCGCGCAACCCCTTCTCGAGCCCTCCTCCACGCCAGTACCCTCTCCCCGCAATGCCCCTCCTGACAGACCAACCGAGGACTGCCCTCAGCATAAAGCTGCTGCCGTTCACCCATCAGAACCCGGCATCTTGGCTCTACAGGGTCGAGGAGCAATTCAGGGTGGCAGGCCTGACTGACGAGGTGTTGAAGGCAGACATTGCTATCAACGCCTACCGGAGGAGACAGGGCGACGTCCACTACTAGCCCTGCCACCTTCCAAGAATTAAAGGCCTCTCTCATTGAGACCTGCTCCCTGCTGGTCTCCGAGAGGGCCACCTGCGCCCTTGACCTTGCCATCAACCCCCGGCAAGACACGAACCTCCTGGAGACGTGGCATGCCCTCCAGGACCTCCTCCTCCTCCCCAAGATGGACAGCAGCAGCAGGCACAAGGAGAGTAGCCTGTCGAGGGAGATCCTCCTGCGGCAGCTACTCCTGGAGGTTCGTGGACAGATTACGGAGCCCTACACCCTGCCAGTTGAGGATCTGATAAGGATGGCACAGCAGCTGACTGACTCCACGAGGGCAGCGAAGCGGGCATCCACGCCCACACACCCCATCAACTGCCGCCAGCCGGAGGACCCCACCACAGAGGACATCAAAGTCGTCGCCAGGAGGCGGCCACCCCACCACCAGAAGAAGGAAAGGCTGGGGCTTTGCTACTACCACCAGAGGTTCGGCAAAGAGGCCCGGAATTGCGAAGCCTCCTGCCTTTTCGCCCATCCAAAAAACGGGGGAGGCGGTGGCCACCCTCACAGACTGCCATGGCAGCAGCACCCAAAACACCCAGGAGCCCCGCACCAGTAGGCCTCTATGTCCGCGACACTGTCTTCAGCAGGATGATGCTGATCGACACTGGGGCAATGCGGTCAGTGTTCCCGCCTTCCAGAGAGGACCGCAGACACCCGCCAGACCTAGCTGCCTCCCTGATGGCCGCCAACGGGTCTCCCATCCTCTCCTACGGCACCAGGCTCCTGTAGGTCTCCATCCTGGGCTGGAGATAGAAGTGGAACTTCGTCGCGGACGTTAAGACACCACTCCTGGGTGCGGATTTCCTCGCCCACTTCGGACTGGCAGTCGACGTCGGCTGTAAACACCTGCTGGACACCGAGTCCTGCCAGTCCCTGCCCCTGTCGCCAGGCCCCAGGGTGCCCACAGTCTGTTCTGTCGCTCCCCACCATACGCCTCCCTCCTGAAGGAATTCCCAGAGGTATTCAGACCTGAACTTTGTCAGATGCCCGGGGAGCCCACCAAACACGGGATATATCATCACATCAAGACAAGGGGGCCCCCGACACACGCAAAGTTCCGGAGGCTTCCCTCACAGTACCTTCAGGAGGCCAAGAAGGCCTTCACCAAAATGGAGCATATGGGCACATGCAGGAAGGCCCCCAGCCCATGGGCCTCCCTCCTTCACATGGTGCAGAAAACAGATGGCTCCTGGAGACCCTGCGGCGACTACAGGTGGCTCAACCTCACTACAGAACCCAACCACTACCCTCTACCAAACATGCAAGACCTTAAGGCCTCCTTCCACGGGGCCAAAATATTTTCAAAACTGGATCTTTTAAAATCATATTTCCAGGTACCAGTAGCTCCAGAAGACACCCCCAAAACCGCCATCATCACGCCCTTCGGGTCCTACATCTTTGCCTTCTCCACCTTCAGCCTGAGGAACGAGGGGCGACCTTCCAGAGACTGATGGACAGCATCGTGGGGGACTTGAACTTTTGCGTCTGCTACCTGTCCACAGAAGAAAAGGTTTACAGGGAGTCCCTCATAATCCCGATCGAACTTATCACAGAGGACCAGGACGACCTAACAACACAGAGGCTCCGCGACAGGGTTGGGAAGTTGCCCTCTGCCGGCGGACATATACCGACAGGACGTCCCCCTTCATGCCTCCCGGTCTATCCTCCACCACCCACGTCTTCATCAGGAACGATGCCGTGCGCCCACCCTTAACCAGGCCCTACAGGGGGCCTTTCCTCGTACTGGCAAGAAACAAAAAGGCATTCCGGGTGGCCGTCCACAGGAAGGATGACTGGGTGTCAGTAGACCGCCTCAAGCCCGCATTCCTGGAGGAAGGACTCGGGGGCACTTCCCAAAGCCCCCGCAGGAAGCGGCACCCCTCAGCCCACCCCGCCCACAAGAAAACCTTGTGGGCACCCCCAGAAGGCCCCGGGCCCAGGCAGGAGAGCAACCCATCACTCCCATCCGGGAAGCGAATGCACCCCCAAGCAGACATCGAGAAGGCGCTACCCTCTCCGCCACCCAAGCAGATACTTGCTTTGATCAGACGTTACCTATGTCTTGGGAGGGGAGTATTGTAAAGTCCCTGTTCAACGGGTTCTCTATGATGAACCTCCCATTTTCTACTGTGCCTTCACAGCTGACCCGAGGTAGTGGTGCTCAGCCTTATTATCATTATGTAATTGTACATCTATTACCTGTTTATTTGCCCTTATACATAGTATATGTGTCAGAGTATTTTTTGTGTCTAATCAACTATTGTTAATCATTCTGTTATCTATATGTGCCTGTCCTGTTTTGTGTAGAGAAATAGTTTTGACCTCGGGTCACTTGTACATTTTGTACTGACATCCGTATATATGCCAACGCCTGCACGCTGCTTTATAAGTGGGCACTTCCTCAATAAACTAGCAGTATTTGTCTACCTGCTCTTTCTTTCGCACCCTCTCACAAGATACTCTAAACAGAAGATTCAATAAAATAAATATATCAAAACCATTCCTCGAAGAAAATATATTAAAAATGACAATTATATTATTAGAGATTGATGCGCTAAAACCTTTATATAATAAAATATCAACCAAATTTACAAAGGAAGTCATAAAAGGTACAATAATATCTTGGAGGTCCTATGTATTGGAAATAACAAGCGAAACATCCATTCAAAAAGTATGGGAAAAATTCCGAAAAATAAATGGAACAAACATTAGACCACCCAGACAAGATATATCAGATAAAATGGCAAAAAAATTTTAGATCCCATCGAAAATTAATAACATACTTGGGGAATGTTTTGCCAAAATAAGCAGTGACCAAAATTTTGACAAACATTTCAAAAAAATAAAGCAGAATCTATAATACTTAATTTTGAGACAAAGGAAGATGTATATTATAATAAGAAATTCAGTATGGAAGAGTTGGCATATGCTCTCTTGAACAGCAATACATATGCTCCTGGAGGTGATGTTTGCTTCGAAATGGTCTGCCACCCACCGAGCACCTTTGGCAAAATCATACTTATTAAAATTTTACAATCATTTATGGCTCTGAAACTTGTTTCCGGATGAATGGTGAAATGCAATAATAATTCCTATACCCAAACCTGGAAAAGATCCTAGTAATGTGAAGAATTATAGACCTATCTCTTTAGCAAGTTGTATATGCAAGTTGTTGGAGAAAATGGTAAATGCACGACTTCCTTGGCACATTCGTGAAAGTAAAATTTTGAATCCTACCCAGTTTGGTTCACAATGTAATAGGTCTACATTAGATTCCCTGTCTAATCTGAAAGAAATCAAATTACAATAGCTGTCTTTTTTGACATTCAAAAGGCATACGACAATACATGGAGGTATGCAATATTAAAAACATTACATAATAATAACATACGCGGCCACCTTCCTAAATTTATTAAAAACTTTATGACTGGTCGCACTTTTCAGGTGAAAATAATGTTTTTTCCAAAACATTTCAACTTGAAAATGGAGTTCCACAACGGAGCGTCCTTGGTGGAACTCTGTTTACATTAGCAATTAATGACATCAGTAACAGGCTACCGGTCGGAATTAAAAATAACCTTTATGTGGATGACTTTGCCATATATTATACAGCGTCACGCATAAAGCATGCAGAACGAATGATTAATAAAACTATAGTAAAAATAGATGAAAGGGCCTCATCTGTAGGCTTTAGATTTTCCATAGAAAAAACTCAAGCTGTCATGCTTTATAAAAAAAAATTGGAAAAAAGGTGAAGAACTAGAATTAAAAATCTGAAACTATAATATAACAATTAGCCAAACTGCAATTTTTTTTTTTATATCTGATGCACATCTGAACAGGAAAGCCCATAAAACTTACTTAAAATCAAAATGCACAAGAGCTTTAAATCTAATTAAAAAACTGTTGCACACATTACCATACCGTGTAAAGCAACAGTGTTATCAATCATTGATTACGGAAGTGAAATATATGGTTCAGTGTCAGAAGCAGCACTGAAAATATAAGATCCAACTCATAATGAAGGACTAAGAATACGCACAGGAGCATTTAGATCCTCACAACTGCCACTGTCCCTCCATAGAGAATTCATAACAATGAAAAGTGCATTAAGAATAAAGACCACTGATTTACCAACAAAAAAATCTATTTTATCTCGGGGATATATTTATAAACGATCATTCACCACCTTTGCCAATAAGAGCTAATAGATTGTTCGAGTCACTAAATATAAATATACAATTACCTTCAACAGTGAAGTTACCACCCCACTGGACTATGAATAATGTAAAAGACTTGCACTCGCTTAAAATATTTTATCAAAAAGTCACTCCTATACCCCGGAACACCATAGACAAAAAACCATAGATCATATACGACGAAAAAGTTCACATTACGCAAAATATATCGATGGGTCTAAATCACAACATGGAGTAGGGTATGCAGCTATATCCCAGAATAAAACATCAATTTTCTTTACTTAATAATGCCTCAGTCTTCACAGCAGAGTTGTGTGCAATCGCAGTAGCCATCATAATTATAAAACAAATATCATTCAATAATTCTGTGATTTTTAGTGACTCAATAAGCGCTATAGAGGTTGTTCAGTTACCACCCAAAAACTAATATTGTACAGCAAATTAAATTTGAACTCCACAAATTGTATAATAATGGAAAAAATATTGTATGTTGGATCCCTGCCCATGTAGGGATTAAAGGAATGAAAAAGCTGTTAAAGCAGCTAAAGAAGCAGTCCACATGACAAGAGCAAATGTAAAAATCCCAATTAATCATTATATAAGAGATATAAAAACCATCATTGTAAATAAATGACAGAATATATGAAATGAGGAACCTATAAATATATTGAAACAAATAAAGTCTTGTGTTGGAAAATGGCGCTCATCATATCAGACAGAGAGACACACAAGTGATTGTGACACGTCTGTGAATGGGCCATACTCGTTTGACACATGAACACTTAATGAACAGTCCACATGGCCCTCCTCCCTAAATGCCCAGAGTGCAAAGTGTTGATAACAATCAAATGTGCTGTGTGACTGTCCGAAATATAACCAAGAGCGATTATCAACCTTTGAAAGTAAATCAATGGGGGAAATGTTGTCAGAATCTTCTACATATTCAATCACTCCAGTTTTAACATTCATGAGGAACTGTAATTTAACAGACAAAATATAAAAGTACATAAGTAAATAACACAAATACAAAAGCCCATAGGGCATTTAATTAATAAAAAAAAATTTTAAGTGGTTAACTTATTCTGAATTTTAACTTTTTATTTTATTTTTCTTTTTTAATTATTTTTTTTTTTTGTATGTATGGAAATGAGCAAATGTATTTAATGTGTACATGTGTTCCAGTCTAAAACTATATACCTTATGCATTGTTTTCTTTTAATCTCATCTTCATTCATTAATCATCATGCGAATGACCTATTTGGTCCCAGTTCTAAGCCTATGGCCTAGACCTGGTATTTCATCTTAATCCTTTGGGCCAGTTCCCTAAACTGGTTTTCTCACCTCGTTATACCACCTACAGCCACGCCACTCAGGTTCCCAGTTACGGCGCCATAATCCGTAAGTTTAGGGTTAAGGCGCAGTAACTTCAGAACATCAACCGTAACCTAGCACCAATTTTTTGTATAAATATATTTGAAAAAGTGCTGTAAGTTTGGAAAGACGTAAGTCAGAGCTGCTGTAACCCAGGAACTTACGTATATACTGTACCCAACCCACCAGTGACCCAAGGAAAAGGTGTTAATTCAAACAACCCCATCAAAATGTGATAAAAATCAACGGACAGTAGTGTGCAAAATTTTGTAAAAATTTCTATATCAAGTTGGCATCAAACAGGCCTCTCAGGCAGAGATGAGGTTCTAATATTCAAGTCATTGAGGGTATAAAGAAAGTAAGAACTTAAGTATTAACAGTTCTTAAGGAATTGCCTAGACATTTTGTACAGTTTCTGTACCATCAGGTTTTACCCTACTTCCCAACTTGCCCATGACCCAGGTGACAGTATTTAATTCCAGTTACCTAATCTGAGTGAATATGATGGACATCAATACAAAGTAATGTGTGAAATTCAGAAGTAAATTTTTATCTCATTTCATGCACAAGACGAGTGCTACAAACTTTTACATCTTGCACATAACTTTGTTGACTCCCACTGTATTCACGCAGATAGGATAATGCAAGTTAAACCATACTACCAGGATCACCAGGGTGTCATAGGTAAAACTCGTTGGTATGGAAGCTTGAAGTCTGTCCTGGTAACACCTTAAGTATTGCATTTAATAACTTTGGTTTTACTAACATCATATTCATCTTAGATGGGGCAACTCGATTAAATATTACCACCTGGGTCACCAGGAAGTCATGAAGCTGTGGTGTATGTCTAGGTAACTCCTTTGGTACTTGGAATATCTAGGTTTGAGCTTTTTTTATGAACTCTGGGAATAGCATATAGCTGGATAAAGCTGCTGGAATGGACTCTTAGCACAGTAAGTGTTGTGTGCTATGCTCTGAGTAGGAAGGGCTTAAAGGTTTACAAACTGGATAAAAAGAATGGGTCAAAAGATTAGTTTGGTCTCAGTGAGCTACTATGTGAAGTATACAAGGCGGGTATTGTTAAAGAAAAATTCTCCCATCCACAGTGGTTACACATAAACTTGTGTAAAATGCTTTGTGCAAAAGACGACCCATACTGACCGTGATGAGGACAGGGAGGGATTCAGCAAGATTCATCGCAGCCATTCCAGGAATGAGGTCGATTTCGGCGCGACCTAAACTTGGGGAAGACAGCAGCACCTCCATGCCATCAGCCTCTTCTCTGTCTTCGAAGTACATCCTCTTGTCCTTGTTGTGCTACATGTATTTTCTGGAAATGTTTTGACACATTCAGCTTTGTCCATGACTTGTGACTTTGCCAAATCACAAAATTGACTCATATACAAAGATGCTGTTGCTGTGCTTCACATTTTGAATTTATTTGTCTGGTCAACTGCAATCATAGTATCAAAGGCACCCAAGAAAAACAGCAATCAATGGCGTACTTGTCTTTCAAATCTGAGTGAAGGATAGACCCTACATGCGGTGAACTTCCATCACAACTTTGGTTTCAATTAGCTCATAATTCCTTTAAAACTTGTGGCCTTAAATTACCATTTCTTTAATTAAGCAAAATGAAAAGGGTCCTATAAATGTAATGTACAAGATTATTATCAAATCTATGCTATAAGGAAAGCAGAGAGCAAAATTAAGACTGAAAAATAAAAAGCTAAATAAAAATGAAGAAGATACTATATGAAAAATTTACAAAAAATCGACAGCATCAATAACTCAACATAAAAAACTTCCAGTTCTTGATCGATTTTTCCCTCTGCTTCATCTTTTAACCAAACAGTTCTGAGGACTTCGAGGTTACTCATTGGTTGTGGAGTGAGTGGTTCAGATAATGGCCACTTAGGAAAATAAGGACATTTCCTCCTCAGTCTTGTCAAACCTAGTTGTGATTCAGTAGTATTGCTAAACTGCTTAATAATAATAATAATAATTATTATTACAGGTACTATACTGGCTTATTTATGTGTGTGACCATTACACGGGGTGAAAAGTGTTGTGTTGGTCCCATCAAATTTAGCAAATCTTTGATTTAGTGTATCGACATAAGATGCCAACTCTTGAAGCAGGTTCGATAAAACCACCAATAACAGTGGAGCAGCTTAATGACATTTTTGGCCAGGATCGTTCATTTGATGATGAAAAACATGAAATTTGGTATGAATATACTCTGTTGGTCAATTTTGAGAAAAAGCGCTAGCCATCAAAAATTCCAATATTTTTCAAGATAGCCGCCAGCACACCAAAAACGGCCATACACCAAAAACGGCCATAAACTATAAAAATGCAGATCTCTGTCCATTTATTTCTAACTTTTGCTACTAAAAAAGGCTACTAATGAAGGGAAGGCAAAGAGGATGAGCTCTTTCTGTCTATATAATGTTCCAAAGGGTTGCAAACTACAGAGTTGATCTTGCAGTCAACACTATTGTTACTAAGGCAGGGGTGATTCTGCAGACAGCAATGGGGCAAACGGATGGTTTTGGCACCAAAAAACCAGTTGCTTTGGGCATATGAAGCTAAATATCAGAGCAAGGACTATTCATATGTGAGAGGGAAAACTCTAAAATTAAGCTATGGAGGTAGAGCCAAGAGAGCGTCTGTTGGCTGTCGCTCACTACCAGGGCATACTGGTGATGGACACTGCTATGAAGTTCAGCATGGGGTTCAATATCAGCTAAACAGCAAGTTTAGTATCCCAAATGCTATCTAATCAGCCCTAAGAAATTACATAGCCCGACCTAGCACTGGGACCAAATAGGCCATTTGGTAGTGATGACTGAATGAAAATGAAGTTAAAAATTGCACAAAGGCATAAGTTCTCATACTGGAACACACTCACACAATAAATACATTTATACTCATGTTTCCATATATACTCACTAAAAAGGTATATTAAAATTTAAAATAAGTAAAATTTCAAAATTTAGTTGTTGAAATTCATTAGATGCCTATGGGCTTTTGTATTTCCATTATTTACTTTTTATATTTTATCAATTAAACCTCAGCTCCTCATGAACATTAGAATTGGTATTACTGAAAATGTAGGAGATTCTGACAAAATTTCCTTAATTGATCTATTTCCAAAATTTGATAATCGCTGCAGGTTATATTTTCGACATTTAGATAATACATGTTTGACTGTTATCAACACTTTGCAATCTGGGCATTCGGGAGGAGGGCCACATGGACTGTTCATTAAGTGTCCGTGTGTCAAACGAGTATGGCCTATTCAAAGACGCATCAGAATTACTTGTGTGTGTCTCTCTCTGATATGATGAACTCCATTTTTCAACACTGGATTTTATCTGTTTTAATTTACAGTGTTATTTTCAGGTTCTAAGCTCCTTACAAAGTTAAGTGCTGGTGATGGTGTTGCTCAAGAACTGAAGTATCACCCATGATGCTTGGCAGACTTATACAACTCAAGAGAGTGCACATCTTAATGCGATAAAGCAAAAGGAGAATTACCATGATCAATGGAAAGTTATATCCTGTGGCTTTTCCTGAACTTGTTATCTACATCATTGATAGCAAGGTTACTAATACAGAAACATCACCTGCAATATTCAGACTTGCTGATCTTGCTTCCCTATACAAGTGCTGGCTACAACAACTAGGTGTAGACACCCCCTATGCAAGTGCCAGCTACAACAACTAGGTGTAGACTCTCCAGACATCAATACCACCAGGTTAAAAGAGCAGTTAGTCTCTAGGATCCCTGAGCTTGAGGCCCATAGGAAAGGGCGTGATATTCTGCTAGCATTCAGAAAAGACACTGGCACAATTCTGTCTGATACTAGCAAGTACAATGAAGCTACTCATCTGGCTAAAGCTGCAGGTATCATTCAAAGAGAAATGCTTGCTCATATGATAAAATTCAGTCAAGATTGACATGAAGGACTTGGAAAGGAATCTGTTCCGCAGGCACTTTTATAGTTTGTTTGCAGCACTGAGCATGGTGTTGACATCAGGGCCCATCTGGACTATGGTGCTCTACTGTCAGATGTTGCTATTCACTAATTTTACAATACAACTGCTAATCTAAGTATACTGAAGGATCAAAATCCGCAGGCATGCAAAACAATGTGAAACACCTTTTTCCATACATGTTGGGATGAAAGTATTTGCCAAAACAGGAAAAAGATAACTAACTGACAAGCCTCATGAGAATGGAATTAGCATATCATATGAGAGAGTGTTGGAAATATCAGGACAGTTAGGTGAGAGTGTAGTAAAGCAATATGTGGAAGATGATGTGTGTCCACCTATTTTGAGAAGGGACTTTTCACAAATTCTGCTTTAGACAACATAGACCACAATCCAACAGCCAGCACATCCTTCTACGGTACAAGTATTTCATTGTTCCAGCATCCAAGTCCAGAGGAAGAAGGGGAAGTATGCAAATTGCCCAATGTTATAGACAGTCGATAAAAAAGGTTCCTGATCTTCCTGAGTCATTCATAAACATCCAACCGGCCTTCTTCCACAAAAGGAAATCCAGAACCGAGCACCATTGACGACGTATAATTGCCAGACCCCAGTCTTCTCCAAAATGAACTCAAGCTTGAATATGAATGGTTGGAAAAGGTCCATTACACCACAGATGTAGATGATTCATCCAATATAACATGCAAGCACAACAAAGGAGAAAAATGATTTTGTGACCAGCACCAGTTCTTTGCTACCACTTCTACGAGATCAAGCCCATAGTGTTACTACCATCACGCATGCTATGGAAAAAATCAAGGAAGCTGTACATTCCTTAACCCAGAACAAAAACCAGTTATAACAGCTGACCAGCCACTTTGCACATTGGCAAAGCAAATACAGTGGTACTGGCTTGATACATATGGGGAGGATAAGTTTGTAATCATGTTTGGTGGACTTCATATTGAGATGATAGCCTTGAAATCTATTGGGTCGATGCTAGAGGGCAATGGATGGACTGGGGCGCTTGTTGAAGCTGACATGGAGTCTTCAGGCTCTGCAGATTCATTTCTATCCACTACCGATGTCACCAAGACTCGCCATGCCCATCAGATTACAGCATGCAGTTTATTTAAGCTCCTGAAGAAAGCCACTAGGGCATATTTTGCTGAGCAGAGAGTGAAGGGGAATCCGTAACTTTAGAAAAATGGTGTGATGCATGCAAGAAAGAATGTTCACATTTTCAATTTTGGGTTTTGATTTTGAACATGGAGCTGACTATTTTCACAATGATACGTTCTTTTAGAGAGGGAAGCTTTGCACTGTATCGTGAATCTTTGTCGGAACTAATACTGTATTTCTTTGCTAACAACAACATCAATTACACACGATGGCTTCCAGTTCATCTTCAAGATATGATGAGTCTTGAGAGACAACACCCAGCGGTTGCAAGGCAGTTCCAAAATTGAAATTTTGTTGTTCACAAATCTGCCAGCAGCAGCAGAGGTGTGTGGGAGGATAAGTGGTAAGCAGCAACAGGAAAAAGAAATGGTGGTGGAGTCAAGAGGTTCAAACAGCTGTGAAGGAAAAGAGTTTAGCCAGAAGAGGGAGGAAAGAAGATAACAACTACCAAACAAGAGAGGAGTATAGATGGACATAGAGGGAAACAAAGAGAGCGGTAGCGATTGCAAAGGGAGAAGCCAGCAAAGAATGGTATGAGGCTATGGGAACACCAGAGAGAGAAAAGATAATCTACAGAATTGCAGAAGCAAGAAGAAAAGACAGGCAGGATGAAGGAGAGGTAGGAATTAATTAAAGATGAAAATGGCAATATCTTAATTGAGGAAGAGGAAGTCAGGAGAAAATGGAAAGACTGTTTTTCACAACTATTAAACAATGAGAATGAGTGTGAAGAACCGGAAAATGTTCCTCTAGTAGAAGGAGCAATAGCATACATCAGTGTGAGTGAAGTTGAGGATGCTATAAAGAAAGGAAAAGTAAATAAAGCTGCAGGAAAGTCAGAGGTAACAATAGAAATGATTAAAGCATTGGGAAATCTAGGCAAAGCGTGGGTGCACACACTATTGGAAAAGATCTGGGATGTAGAGGAAATGCCAAGGGACTGGAGCAATAGTTGGATGATTAAAATGTATAA
Source organism: Macrobrachium rosenbergii (assembly GCF_040412425.1). Lineage (NCBI taxonomy): Eukaryota > Metazoa > Arthropoda > Malacostraca > Decapoda > Palaemonidae > Macrobrachium > Macrobrachium rosenbergii. The sequence goes on along the minus strand of NC_089782.1, from coordinate 54,498,444 downwards.
ACAAAAAGGAGACGTGTTAAACTGTGGGAACTACAGAGGAATAAAGCTTTGGAGCATGTGTTCAAGATACTAGAAAGAATAGTAGAAGGAAGGTTGAGAGAGCTGACAGATATACATGAGCAGCAGTTTGGGTTTATGAAAGGAAAGAGCACAGTGGACTCTGTTTTTATAGTATGACAAGTCCAAGAGAAATATCTAGAAGGAAACAGGAAAGTTTACTTGTGTTCTGTGGATCTCAAAAAGGTGTATGACAGGGTACCAAGAAGAGGAGTCTATTGGTGTTTGAGAAAGAGAGGAGTACCAGAGAAGTTGGTAAGGTTAGTGAAGATGATGTGTGAGGGTGCAAGAACTACTCTACAAACAAAATATGGAGAGACTGAGACATTCCCTGTGGCGGTGGACCTCCATCAGGGATCAGCTCTGAGTCCATTCTTGTTCCTTGTTGTTATAGACACACTGACATCAGAATTAAGGAACAACGATGAACGGTGGGATCTGTTGTTTGCTGACGATTTAGTCATTATAGCAGACACAGAAGAAGAACTGCAAGAAAGGTTTTTAGCATGGAAAGGAGCCCTAGAAAGGAAAGGATTTAAAGTGAACATTGGAAAGACACAGCTAATGACTAGTAGTAGAGAAGGACATGAAGAAGTAAACATTCAAGTGGAAGATGGTACAGTGCTAAAGCAGAACAATGAGTTTAACTATTTGGGATCAATAATAACAGAAGAGGGAGGTACTGAGAAAGCAGTGAAACAGAGAGTGAAGGAAGCATGGCAAAAATGGAGAGAAGTAACTGGAGTTGTTTTAGACATGAAAATGCCATTAAAGCTCAGAATGAAGGTTTATAAGACAGTTACCAGGCCTGCACTATTATATGGGACTGTTGGAAAGAACCGAGATGAGGATGGTGAGATGGATTGCTGGAATATCACTACTAGAAAGGAGGGAGAGTCAACATATAAGAAGAATGTGTATGTGGTATATGTAATGTAAAGGAGAAGGCTAGGGAAGCTCGTCTAAGATGCTATGGCCATGTAATAAGAAGAGAGGAGGTGGAACCAATCAAGAGAGCTAAGAACATGCCAGTGATGGGGAGGAGGAGGTAGGGGCGTCAACGGACCACATGGATGGGTGGGGTGAGGAGGGATATGGGTGAGGTGGGACTGGGGGAAGAAGATACTAAGAATAGAAATAGATGAAGAAAGCTGACTTGACTGGCCGACCCTGCTATACAGTGGGACTATTAAGGTCGAAAGAAGAAGAAGAAGACAAATCTGGAATGCATTTCTCATCAATGGTTATTGATCAGGCCCATAGAACAATGCTGTCATCGAAGGAGATGGGGGAGCTATATGGACAAATATGTAGAGATACCAAGAAAGTTGGATTATTTTGCATATTAGGCTTACCTGGCGGCCATCTTGGAAAATGGCTGACAAATTGGATTCCTGAATGACAAGGACTGTCCTCTCAGGTACAGTCTGCAATTTTATGGCAAAGAACCCCCTAATTTATCCCAATAATGATTGAACTTTGGCTATTTATTTATACAAAAATATATTGGCATTTTTTCACTATAATCGCCATTTGGCGGCCATCTTGGAAAATGGCCGCTTACGGGAATTTCAGGTGGCTAGCACTTTTTCCGAAAGTCTACCCCCAATGAGTATTTCTGCCTAATTTCATATTTGTATCATCAAATGAACGATTGTATGGATTACCTGCTCCACAATAACTCGAGAATCTCGCGTTTTCATTACTGGTCATCATCATAACAAAACCAGCTTCCGAAAGTTGTCTCGAGGGCCGAGACCACAAAGACAAAGTAAATAAACGTAAGATTTTAGCGTTGTTTAACCTTGTTCTTTATTAACGGCTTTGTTCCTGTATTCTTCAAACATAACAGCATGCAAGGGCAGCATTTCAAAACCAAAATTATACAAACTTCCATTTTATCTTTTTCTCTATACGTTCATCTATCCTCATTTCGGCATATTACTTAATTAGACGGTACAAACTACAGAACTGACAATATGTACATATGCAACGTGCATTCACATTCAATCGTATTAATTCGGTACAAGCTATTATGAAGCGCATGGATGAGTTTTTATACACGGAAGTTTGTTCTTTGCATCGGATTAACTCACATTTGCACATAGAGAGAGAGAGAGAGAGAGAGAGAGAGAGAGAGAGAGAGAGAGAGAGAGAGAGAGAGAGAGAGAGAGAGCGTTAACTTCCAACAATACACAGTAATGCATTAAGCCTCGCGGATATGTCACCAATAGTAAGTTTCTTTCGTCCAATACCATAAGATAACATCAAGTATCGTAAGATAAAGATCACGCAACTGACCGAAACCTCAAGAAACGACACGAAATAGATCGGGAAGCAACGACGCCAGTGACCCACATTTTCCCTTTCTACGGCCTTGAAATACCGCGGTTAACGAAAGTCAACGTCACAGAGAACAAACGATTCTGACTCACCTCCAGGTCTAGGTAAACTTACGCTGGTGATAAATAACGTTAATAATGGCATATCATTCAAATAACGGTCATTTTGTAACAACAAATTTTCATAAATGTATACCAGTGATATCACAAGGGTCTAAGTTGTCAATGAATGAATTTTGTGGAGATTTACCACGAGAAACAATATTAAATTTGGATTCAATTTCCTTTAGAACTTACGTCAAACTTCGATATTCACTTCCGAAGTTACTCCCACTTCTTTCTCACACCGATGAAAGGGGATAACTCCCTGACAAACACATGACACGAAGTTTTACACGATTACAAGAAGAGTTACCACAACATCCTCCCCAGTCAGTTCCCATAATCAGACTGTTGGGACTGGGAGTTCGGCGCTGCGGCTGTGCACCCATCGCACAGTGGATTTAAACACCAATGCATTTCCCTTTACTCGAAGACCTGAATGGTCCCGGGGAACCCGTAAGACAAGGGGGAATTCAAGAACCGTTAAACCAGGTAGAAAGAGTTGCCAACGATCCTGTATTAAAACGGTGTGAATGAGTGATTGGTAATATAAAATTAGCAACTTGAATACCCCTTAGCTATATGGTTACTGATATTTGTCCAAACATTTTTTAGTTATGTCAAAAAGGATTACATATGCATTATATATACAGTATATAATATATATATATATATATATATATATATATATATATATATATATATATATATATGTAACTATATATATATATATACGGTATCTTTAACTCTACAACATAAAAATATAATATATATTGGCAACTAAAATTCTTTAACACTAAAAAATAATGGAAAAAATTTCGCAACACTAAAAAAACTAAAACACTTTAGAACCGAGAAGTTCCTTCTTATATTTGATATGACAACGATGTAAATATATGTAGAAGCACAAGCAACCCTAAAATCCTTGTCAGGAGCCATCAATGGGATGTCAAACTTACGAGATGGCAAAGTTCCGCAGGATTTCAAAATTCTACTTGATAATTATTCATATATTGCCTAGCAGAAATATTACAGATCTGTAGAAAAAAAAACGGGAATTATTTTTCAATATAAATTTTTTCAACTGCTTAATTGACCTCCTGGGACACCTAAGCATCTGTGGTATTTTCAGGGGTATGATTATCTTATAAACGATAAAATTTTAAGTAGGTTAAAAGAAAGTTTTTTAATACATTTAAATTATACACCTTAACCTGTCAAGATTTATTCTATTTTAGACATAATTTTACCTGTAACAAATTTATTACCTGATTAAAAACTATTCTAGACAAAATTTTACCTGTAACAAATTTATTACCTGATTAAAAGCTCGACTTGATTCACTACGAGAACGAACTGTTTAGAACTATGCCACAATCAAACACACGAACATCACCGATGTTTGAACGAGACACTGCCTCTTCCAAGACGTCGAACCCTTCCTCGACGAATCCCGAGCATTCGTAGCTCACCATCTTGTTATTATCCTTCAGGTAAATGATAAATTGTGAGGCGACCTCCTTACCGCACCCCAACCAGCCCTCTAAGGTTCCCGCTGAGCAGGGCCTCACGGCTTCTCCCCGAGACACTCCCTGTCCGGGCACCAATTCTCTCCCTCCTGATCCGTCGTTGTTTTCGTAATCGCCGCATCGAACCCACGCCCAGTTGCACCCCTTCCGAAAGACGTTCAAGAACTTGGAGTTAAGGTAGGCTGGACCCGAAACGCCGCTACACAGCAGAGAGAACTGCCTGGCGAGAGGCGAGTCCGAATAGAAGCGGACGTAAAGCCTTCCGAGGGATGGACAGGCTTCCGTGCCCAACTCCAGAAATGTCCGTATGGAAGAAGGGTCAGCTAGTCGCATAAGCTCGTCATACTGTCATTGAAAGAGAGTAGAAATGCAGAGGTTATGTTTTTCACAAGGCAGGGAGGTTAACATATTTAGTTTCTCTATCCTGTGCATGCATATATGATAAAACAGGTCTGTTGATACAAGTTTGGCCATTCGAGTTGAAGATAAAAAATACACTTACTTCAAAAACGTGGACATTGTAGGGGACATGCTCCTCCTTCATGCAACTAAAGCACAGTTTGTTGTCCTTAGAAATGTAGACCTTAGAGGACCTCCTGCCCCTCCCGCTGTCCTGATCCAGGTGGACCACATAGACCTTGCCCTTGTCAACCAGGCACTTTACGCAGTCACTCGGCTTTAGGAGGGTCTCTGGCTGTTGTCAATTAAAGTTCGGTGAGGTCAAGGGCATAACAAGTAGAATAATTGCATAGACAGTAAATGTCAGGAGTTTAGTGCTACATTTAATATCTACCCTAAAATGTTCTTCAAGGTTTACTCATTTCCTTTAATATGTGAAAGATATTCCTTAACGGAGGACATGCCAGTAGGTTTTAATGACCTAAAATGAGGTCATTCGATTTTCTTCCTCTGTTTTCCTAGTCTTATCACCGTTGCAGAGACGATACAGTGAGAGGGAGCATAACAGGAATAAAGCAAGAATGACAAAACAAGCTTTTTGTAAAACCGCTCCTATAGAAACTGAATCAGCCCTGCATCCTAGACACATTTCATCATTTCTGTCTGATTCTCGGCACTGGATAAACATTCATTAGCATATCCTGAAAGTCACAGGTAAACTCTTAACCAGTTGTTTTCAGTATTACTGGTAAAGTCAATAGAAATACTGTGATAAAAATAGAAACGCAAGAAAATAGAAAAGTCATTATCATTACTACCGTACCGTCAGCTTTAGCCTAGAAGCTCTCTCTAACAAACGAGCAGCCACAGAATCGCTCCTCTCGGGCGCTCGGCAAGACTCCAGAAGGTCGATAATCATCTTCATTGTGACTGCTTTCCGTTGGAACATCTGCAAGCATGCTGAGATATTTCTCTCTCTTTATCAAGTAGAGGGGCAAGTGAAATCCAGACCCATCAGTGCTATTGCACCCCAACAAATAAAAGAACAACAAAAAAATTCTCAATTATTCTCAAGATATCTCAAGATCAGTTCATTACTTTACGAAATCTATAAATAATTCAAGATATGATTTTTCTACGTCAATTTCTCAAGTTCCTTTAAATGTCAAAGGAACCTAATAATATTTCTGGAACTCTGCTAAAATTATATTCAACATCCAAATTATTTTCATCTCCAATCAAGTGTAAGGTATACAACATTTCTGAAAGTACAGACCAGAATATAAACAATATATGAATTAAAGTTAAAATAGTTTCGTGTTCCTGAGTCACAGATAGATTTCACTTAGCCACTTGACAATAACATATTTGCTGAATTTAACAATTTTAAGTACAGTTTAAAAATTATAATAAAATGTATTTTGTTTGGTTGCAAGTCAAGTAAAGAGGGACACTGAGCTAGCAAAATGACTTCCCCTCGAAGAGGAGAAAAGTGCAAGGTAAATTATATATATATATATATATATATATATATATATATATATATATATATATATATATATATATATATATATATATATATATATATATAATATACATATATATATATATATATAATATACATATACATCTATAGTATATATACATATATATATACATATACCTATATATATAGTATATATCTATTATATATATATATATATATATATATATATATATATATATATATATAAATATATATATATATATATATATATCATGAAAATGTATACTTGGTTATACACAAATAAAAAAAAAAAGTCGAGTTTCGACTTACATCTTTCTCCTCCTGCCTAACAATTTCTTTGTTGTTAATGGACGTCTTGAAGTCCGTGAGCCATTCTAGGACGGCCACGTTGGTCTTCTGAGCTTGGTACAAGGATGGCAGGGTATCCTCGGAGACTCCCGGGAGGCTGTCCAACTTCTCTTTCAAACTGCCGAGTACCCGGTGCCATTCAGCTGCCTCGTTAATCTGCAAGTGCAATTCTTCAATGGCGGTCGTTATTTCTCTTGCCCTCTTGTGAGTCTTTTTGCTGATTTCGCATAGAATGGTCTTGACTTTTTCCTCGAAGGTCTTGTGACTTGTCAGAACACTACCTTTCATTTCGGTGTATTTCTGCACGGAGGATTCTGCATGTTCCTGAGCCTGCCGACAGCCCGAAAGGCTCTGGATGGTCACGTCTCGAACAGAAGACATCGAAGAGACGCTGGGGCTCACACGAAAGCCTTTGGAATCGGTTTCATCAACATTCTGAGAGGGAGGCGATACAGATCTCATCAAAAATCTGATGTACTTAGTGAGATCTAAGACATCCTCGTTGATCCGAATGTCATTGACATTATCCACCTCAAACGCTTCGCGGCAGAAGGGGCATCTCCTGTCCTTTCTGGTGATGAAACCCTTGGCACAGAAGGTGCAAACCGTATGGAAGCACTCGAGGATACGCGGACATCTCTCCCCTTCGTTGAACTCTCTGAGGCAGACTCCGCAGTCCTTGGCCGAGGCACTGCCGAAGACCTCCTCCTAGACAAGCAATCGAAATCAGTGTTTTTTACTACCAAATGTGGTTAGAACAATCAGATGCAAACTATCAGCCTGACTGCATATCTTTGTCCTAACCACTTTTTTCTGTGCACAACTTTCATCGATTCTCACGAGGAGCTGAACCCTCACAAATACAAACATAACTTCTCAGTTTTATCCGAAGAACGCTTACAGCATTGAAGTTAAAGAAAATGACTAGCACGTACGTTTTCTGGTATTTTCTAGCATCTTGCCCCCAAACTTTGGCTACTTTGTCTAAAGTTCTGAGGAGATACTGAAAAACGTTAAAAAAAAGTTCTCCTGTGACACTGATGAAATCTTGTTAACATCTGTGGCCTAGGACACTAAACAATAAGTTCCACTACTCCAGTTTTAGGATTACAAGAAAGATTTAAAATAAATAAATTGAAAAAAGCAATTTCAACACATTTGACCAGAAAGATTAATGATACAACTAAAGATATGAAATTCTGGGTATAAAAGTATGCAACAAATACTATATTCACACACACAAATATATAATACTTATCACAAGACTTTTCATCTGCATGAAATTAAAATGCCGAACCTATCGGTAATTTCAAGAAGAACGCAATAGCAGATTCACTGGTGACGCAGTTTTGCATCTGAAGAATTTATACATTGAACTACTGTAACCCTATCCTTGAGAGAGAGAGAGAGAGAGAGAGAGAGAGAGAGAGAGAGAGAGAGAGAGAGAGAGAGAGAGAGAGAGAGCGGTGGGGTCATACGGCAACAAAGAAATAATGCACTGCACGAAAACCTCTTATCAACAACCTCTCGAACGTTAAGTTCAATTATACAAAGAAACAAATGCACGTAAAACTCCATAAACTTGATGGGAATAACTAAATTACTTTTTGATATATTTCACCTGTTCACCGTGCTCCAAGTGTTTGAGAATGCACTTACCATCTCTTATCAGGCTACAAGTAAATGCGCTGCATGTGCCACGCTTTGAGGTAACTCTCAAGGTCGGTATTAACTGCTTCCACACAGCAGAGACAATGTTGCCCTTTCCACACCCAGTCCTTTTTACGAGACTACACTTGTAAATTTCATCAACATCCGAGGAATAAGACCTTTTTGCGTACACTCATTTAACAGAACGACGAAACACCCTCTCCTTGCTAGGGAGTTATCGAATAATCACCCGACAATCAGAGAAGTCAGACAGATCTGGCCTTGGATGTCGCCCAGTTCTTATCTTCATATCTGCAGAATTGGCTTCCACTTTCACTGTTGAATTTATCCTTGTGTTTAAGAGATGGCGATTACAGTAATGAATTTTATAACATCAACAGTAAATGATTTGGGTCACAAGCAGAATAAGTGCAAGGTACTTTCGTGTCTTTAACACATCTTTTGGGAGTTTGCGCCCTGACGATGCGTGCAATGCACGAAAATACTTGGTACTCTATCGTTTCTCTTTAAACATTTCCTGTGTTTTCTGCTGATAATCAAATCACCAAGCAGAATAATCAATATACTCAGGACATAGAATGTAAGTTTATGAATGCAAATCTATGGTGCATATCTAGATTTCCATGGAAGCATTATCAAGGGTTTTGAAGAATTTGGTTAAAGAAGGCAAAATTTCCATGGAAGGGATTCAAATTTTATAGATAAGAGCAACCCTGGTATCAGCTATGTAGATGAAGAGGGTCAGGTTTGTTGCAAAAGTGAGTCTCAGCCTGGAGTATGTAATGTCTCAGTGGGGGTTTAATATTTCGTGGATGCAGTCATGACAGCAGTCAAGGAAATAATATCACCCGTAGGAACAAATATAAGATTATAAAAGTAGCCGCAAATTGAGCACGTACTGGTTGATGCTTACAAATTATATAATACTGACCAGTGATATTGAAGATAAGTTGCAGAAGCTGGTAAAAAGAAGTAGAAAGTCCTTGCAGTTGGAAACTGCTGAAAGTGAAAGTCCGTGAGATCAAGGTCATAAAGGGAAATGGTAGCAACAATTACCATTAGGTGGCGTTACCACCAAATGGCAAATACACACACACAAACACACGTATGTATATGTATATATATATATATATATATATATATATATATATATATATATATATATATATATATATATATATATATATATTTATATATATATATATATTTATATATATATATATATATTTATATATATATATATATTTATATATATATATATTTATATATATATATATATATATATATATATATATATATATATATATATATATATATATATATATATATATATATATATATATATATATATACAACTTTATCAGGGGGCAAAAGAAATACTGGGTACAAATCCTGGCCAGTTCGGCTTAATGTCTAAGACATTTTCAGTTTCCATGTAGTAAAGTTATACTGTATATACGTAAATTACGTGTACATGTGATTATAATATATATATATATATATATATATATATATATATATATATATATATATATATATATGATTAAATTTGTACTGATGTAAACGAGGAAGATTTTACATACTAAAATTAAACCATCACTGTTACCATATTTGAAACATTTTCCAAAACACAAAAACAAAAAACACTGAAAAAAATCTTTGACTAAATAAGCTATGATTGATGTTTTTCTATCAAGCAATCTTTCAATGAAGAGAAATCACTAGAAAATCAATAAGAGGTCGTCGAGTAACAGATCTGATAAAATATCGAATTCCTAGAGAAATGACAGATTGCAACTCATGTGAGACACGTGTCACGTTCTCCAGGAATGGCACGATAACTTTTTTACCGAGGTTGCCAGAAAAACTCACTACCGACTGTCAAATCACATGCGCATCTACATAAACGCCACATAAAAAAAAAAACGCACACACGCACAAACGCAAAAATTTGCCCAACAGTAATAACAATGGGGAGTCTTTCATAACAACATTTTACTTGGGAAAAAACAAATAAAACATCAGTTAAACAGGAGTTCTGAAGCCAAAAATCGATAAAAAAAAAAAGCCTCGATAAACATTCGAAAGTCACTATATGCACCAAAAACAATTTTCCTTGTCCATCAGCTCCCGATTCAAAAGAATTCCCTTCCCTAATTCCATCCAGCACTCTAGCTTACCCAAACCCCCAACCCCACCCCGAATCTCTGAGCAGTGCACCAGATGCTGCTTGGAAGAATTCTCTGAGCAGAATTCTATATAAAAAGGGGCAGCACGGTTGCTGATGCACTCAATTCAGAAAACAACGCCCCATTCGTCATGGAGCCCCTTCGATTCATGTCCTTGGCGGTAGCTGTTCTGATTACTGCAGCCAAACGTAAGTTTCATTTCAAAGATACTTCAAAGAAATCACCAGATCACACTTGACATTACAGAAAACTAAAATATGCGATATTTATTTAAGTATAAAAATGGAGTTTAATGCTCAACATTTCGAAACAGTAGACCTACTACTGAACCATTACGACTTGTTCACTAACCTTGAGGACAAAGCGGGATTATCTCTGGGCCTTAGAAGCTGAAAGTCTTTGATCTAAAATATACTCCACAACGTTTTTGGCGACTTACTTTCTGCATCTAAAATGTGGAAGTCTATGCCCGATTCTGATTTCAATGATTTATCTGTCTGGGACCTTTCTGGTGGAAGGGGTATCATTTCGTTGGTGGCTGCCCCTGCACTTTCACTCTCTCACCTTTCCCGCCTCATTCAAATTTTGGCCACAGCTTAGTGGGTTTAGTCTGTCCTGTAACCCTACCTTCCTTAAGGCAATTACCTCCAATTTGAAAATCCTTTGACATTTTACTTAACGGTATTGCAGCCAAACCACAGGTGTGGTGTAATATTCAAGGTCACGTTTCGTAGTACTTTTGCCCGAGTTCGAATCCTACTCTGGCATTCTGGGGTTTAGGGTTCAGGGGCCAACAAACTAGTCGAAAGCAATGGTAATTAGTGAGTCTTTTATATAATAATCGTTCAATCATACCTTCAAAAATCAGCTAACTAAAAATATGATTAGGCACAAATCTTGTTCTACATTTTGACCTTCGTAACTCACGACCTTCGCTAATATGAGTTTACTTAACGCGCCTTTTTCTTGCAGCTTCCAACATCCCGGACCCCAATGGGCTTTACACGAAGGTGTTCAGCATGACCTATAACATGGGGACTTGGAGTGAGCTCAACACTTACACCCCTGACTTGTCGACCAAAGGAATGGACAACGACATTGAAAGTGTCCATCAAACTGGCATGTAAGATTCACAGATCTTTTTGGACCTCTCTCTCTCTCTAAAACGTCTCCAGATTCTTATAAAAGGATCATATTCTACTGTATAAGACCCGATGTAATTGCGCGTATTTCATAAAGTGAATCGTCAATAACTGAACCAATGATCTGCATTTCACAGTTTGATGAGGGAGTCAGCATCGCTCATCGTCTATATTCCAACAAGTTACTTAATAATTTACCTAATTTCTTTCATTTCAAGAGTTGTCGCTTTCAAGATATAATTGGTATCTTGCAATTCAAAGGTGATTTTCAAAATAATCATCTAATTATATGTATTTTTGAGTAACATAACGACCTACAATCCGAGTGGTCGGTTCTTTAATATTATGTCCCTGAATTTCAATGGGCGATTCTTGAATATATTATTTGTAATCATTTCGCAGGTGGATTTACTACGAAAATCAAAATTACAACACGGAATTTCAAGGAGAGATTTACTATGTGCACGGTATAGAATATTCAATGGACTTTCCCACTCAGTACAGAAATATGGTAAGCAAACTACCATTCTTTTAAAATTATTTATTAATATCCAAGTGCCTTACAATACAGTTCAGAACTGAAATGAGCCCAACTTAAAGATGTACCTGATAAGCCTTTTTCCTGCTACTTGTCCTCACTTTCAAAATCTACAGGAAACTGCACAGAAATTCGGTATCAGTATGTAAACAATAATAATCTTGCCCCTTCAATCCAGTGAAATCAATTGAATACTCCAGTAAAAATCCATAATGGAAGCAGTACGACTTTCGTCCCTCAACAGATACAATCAATGTAAAGCTTTTTGGGATACACCGCAAAAACTAACGACACAACACTACGGCGATTGACTGAATTCACTTTTTAACCTACAAACAAGAATATTCCATCCACTTTTCAACCCATCAACTCAAAGTAACTTCTACTGTACAGTTGACACCAAAATCCACTTCGGAGTCAACGAAAACCTTTCTCTCGTTTAACCCAACAGAAATACAAGCCATCACAAAATTATTGAAATCTCATCAATTTAATAAGCCATGAAATCAAGGCAACGTTCCCACCAAATAATTCCAAAATCCATGGCAGAGCCACATGGGAATCCGTAATTATTCAAGGCCCCTTCCAGGCCTCTTCAGCCCGCTTCGCCGGCCACGGGGACATCCTGAACGCTGACGCCTGGAACATCTACGAAGGACAGTACTTCACCGGAAAGGAGCTTTTCGGTACGGACGACGCGGCCAGTCTGGGAGCGCTTGACCTTCAAGCTTCTTCGATTGTGGTCACTGGTACAAGCGCTTGGACTGTGTACACGTGAGTCTGCTTGTTTTTATGGTATTTGTGCAGTCTCAGTGATGGATTTTATGCCCTAAAATGCGTAAAAATGTATAAGGGAGAAAGAATCCGGAATTTGCCATTACAACGCAAAGAGCATTGGGTTTTAATGGTAGACCTTGCTACTATGCCTATTAACCATAAAACTGATTCCGAAATAAAGGTCGGAGTTTACTGGCAATAAGAATACAGCGTATAATCCCGAAACTGAATGTATGTTTACATTTGCCTCATAAGCTTGCTTGCTAACGAAAAAATACGGCACAGCGACACCTCTGGCTAATCAAGTTACCGGCATAAATACGGGACAAGATTATTCGAGTCTCCCCTACAAACATACAAACGTTTTCTCTTAACATGTTGGTAACTATAACAGCAGGCCCGTACCCAGAGTTTTTTTTTATGGGGGTGGGGGTTTCGTTTTTCCCAAAACTGGACCTTTTCTTCTATATATGTCATTGCATATATAGGTATATACAAGATGAAATACTTGAAAATGTTATTTTAGTCATATTACGAAGAAAAACTGGGCATGCAGTCTATGCCCTTCTACCCGATTAGATGTTATTCAAAGTACTGACTTTGGTTAACAGAATTTTACTTATAATGTTGAAAGTTTGCACTGAAATTAAAATTTATAAAGTTTATAAAAGAAGACTTGCCACAAAAACAAAAGATTATTTATTACTTTATAAGTACAGTTCAATGAAAAGGATAGTCACAGAAAATATGGACTTCCAGAAATTTTTTTTTTTGGGGGTCGTTCGACAGCCGCCCCACCCCCCGGTACAGGCCTGAACAGTAATTCAACTACATTGACAGCAGACGTTAGCAGCGTGGAAAGGAAAATAAGTCAATAAATCTGACTCAGTTCTCTGCGGTTGTAATTATTATTATCTAGCACCTGCCATCAACAATTTACTGGTAACGTTATCAATTGCATTGACTTCAAACCTTGTCATAGTCATAAATTTGTTCCCTCTCATCTGCTCTAAAACGTTTAATTGTAATATTTAATGGTCACCAGCTGTTACACGTTTATAATGTCAAGCCCTGTCAAATGTCTTGATTTGGTCACTTGTCAACCGATATTCCTAAATTACATTTATGAAATGCATTCCTCAAAAAACCGAGGAGGCAAAGAAAAGGCCTCAAAAAGAAAATGAATAAAATTCGTGTTTCATTTAACAGACAATCATGGTAGTTTCTGCATATAGCTTACCACCAACCATTTTTATTGTTTCTTTCAAAATGTCATCAGTTCTCCTCTTAACTGTGACTTCAATATCAGAACAGTATCTCTCGACTTGTCTTGACAACAGCGTCGTCTTTATCGCCCAACAGAGGCCAATCCTACACGGGCCAAGGGGTCTGCGTTTATCCTGACACAGTTCACGACCACGGACCTTTGGGAGAACAACTTGACGTCGGTATTTTTGGAGTCGTAAGTTTGTTTCTGTGTTTAAAACTGACGTAACATGCGCTTAGCTTTTGCACATAAAACGCAAACACACCCATTGTGTCCTGCGAAACAAATGAAATATGATGTTGTTTATATCTGAAAACATCGCACAAACATACACTCCTCCCTCTGTACTTCAGGGAAATATATACACTAAGCAAAAATACCTCATCATAATTACTGAGATTTTAAACAAATATGCAATCATTACCCAATACATTTGAAAGCGGACATGGGCTAGATACTAAACGTCTGGCACAGCGAAAAAATATTTATGCTTATCTTGTCTCCTTTTCAGACATGAGTTCATGCATCAGTGGTAACTTACAGCTGCTGTTAGCACCCTAAGAATATCAGAGTATTCAATCATAATTATTAAACTCAAAATATTTTCGTTCCTCTTAATGTAAACTACAGCCATTCAAGACATTACCATCACAGCCATTCGGGATAAGCACAATGCCTTTAAACAACTTTAATTATGTAATTGTAATAACTACACTGCCCTCTTAACTTCTCGATTTCCTAACACTCTTGGGATATACTTGTCACGACAAAGCCTTAGATCCAATGAAGAAATTCTAGCGTCCGCAGCAGGATTCGAATCACCATTCGTATATCAGAACCAGGTAAATCCAGCTCCGGACGTCCGAATTATTCATTTGGAGCTCAAGCTTTGAAGTGACCAAAGTATCATCCAAAAAGTATGAAGGAATCAAGAAGAGGGCATTGTGGTTATTACATATCATCAGATATACAGTATATCTGGTAAAAAAAAAAAGAAGTGACCACTAGATTCTATACTTATAACAAATTACTTTAATTCAACCAGGTAACTGCTCTGGGACTACCTGAAGACAGCATTCGCTCCATACGAAAGGGGTGTTGGTCAAGCAAGGTTGCTACCCCTTCAGGCCTCGGCTACGAACACAAAGACTACAATGGCGGGTGGGGATACGTTGAACTCTAAAATGCAGACCCAGGCTCCAAGACAACAGTTGATTCGCAGTTTAAATTTACATGTTATGGGCAACTTATCTGGGAACTAAAATTATATTTGGGTGTTTAAAAGGGAAAAAATGAGGAATACCCTTTAATATCCTAGAGGTTTCTGACCTGTTTCTTATCCATGGATGTGAAAATTCCCAACCTTCTACTGACATAACCTTCAGGAAATTTGAAGGTCAACTCTTTCACCTCTTTGTAACAAGAAGCTGTTATATATTTGGCAATTATATCCAACATGTATTGCTGTAACCTAAATATAAATTGTACTTAAAATCCTAATGTTTCATTGACCAAATCAGAAATGAGTTGAGAATTTCGGATTTTTCAGCATTTACCAAAATGTAATCTTATTTCCATCTCAAGTAGCTCTTATAACATTCACCTTTGCGATAAATAAGAAATAAGAACAATTCAGTCCAAATCTCTGTTCCAACAAAGAAATGACATACTGTACATGGCCTAGAAAACTATCAAAGCGCAGCATGGCCAGTTGCGAGAAGTGGTCATGAGGGAACTTTGGTGCACCATGACCTTCCCAGGGCCAGTCTGCAAAATGAGAAGAAAATCAAGGAAAGATTTCTGCTGCAGCCCAATGTTATGCTGAGGCATTTAGTTAAATGAGAACAAATACGAATTGGAAACAATTTCGTAATAAAATATGGTCGTTACTAAACTTCTGAAGCAATATTGCCCCACTGGTGTTACACGCGCTACTCCACAATAAGCTGTAGGTCCCGTTGCTAGGTAACCAATTGGTTCTTAGCCACGTAAAATAAATCTAATCCTTCGGGCCAGCCTTAGGAGAGCTGTTAATCAGCTCAGTGGTCTGGTTAAACTAAGGTATACTTAACTTTTTCATCCACTATCTGTCTCTCATCAATGACTAATGAATACTGCCACTCTTTACAATTTTACTTCCTAAATGAAAAACGGAAACTGAGCTTTGAGTCACATAATTATATAGTTTGTTAGGTTCCACAGAAGTGTTAAGCCCCAACCATGCAACCATCTTTTCTGTATGCCACCTGGCATATACGCAAACCCTGCTAATAACCACGCTAAAAGATATTTTAAAGCGCAAATGAACGAGACGATACAAAATATTGTAACCCATGAACTTTATCAATTTGTTAATAACTATAAAGGTCCTCGGACTTAGGTTATGAAAGAAAAAGTGCTCTGGCTACTACGGTAGTAAGGGTATGCGGGCATATCAGGTGCCGTCCCCAAAATACACGAAGACATTCTCTAACAGGAAGTGGCTCCGGAGAAACAGCGAGATAATGGCCAAAGCAACATTCAAGCTTTAACTTCTGAATCACAGATGAGACCCCTGTGCAGAAAACACTGCCAAAATTGGCCACTTCCCATACGTGTACAGAAGGCTCATCAACAATTCATCAAACACACAGCACCATTTGCTGCGCTCTCTCTCTCTCTCTCTCTCTCTCTCTCTCTCTCTCTCTCTCTCTCTCTCTTCCTCGTCCAAAAAGCTCAACTTCATTCTTAGGTGCTATTTAGGTCATTCTTTCCTGCTTCTCCAAAAACTTCTGAATCATGCACTTCTTTCACTATCCTATGTCTTTCATTCTTTTGATAGAACCAAACCATCTTAAGACGCTAAGATCCGTCTTTTCACAAATGCTAATCTTGTCACCATTACCCTTTCAATTAAAGCTTCCAACTACTCTAACATCTGCTTCAACCTTATAATGACTCATTATACATAATGCTAAGCAAGACGGCATTTATGGTCAAGCCAAAAGCAAGTTGAAACGAAACTGATCAACGAACTCTCCAAAACCTTAGGTAAAACAAAACAGATTCCCAAGTATATAAAGACTTGAACGAACAAAGGCAGGCTACCTGGCATTCTGAAAGGAGCAAAGATAAACAAAGCATAAATGGATCCAACCTAAAAGCGCCCTTAAAGGCTAAACAGCACGTGATTTGATGGGTCACATTTTCGTCTCAAAATCAGCCGCAGAGAATTTCCAAAGTCTCCACCGTGAGAAATGAACAAGTGTTATTAATTAGTTCTCCTAAGAGACGACTGAGAACTGTCAGATAACACGGTACACTCTTTCTTATGAGAGCTACCCTCGGCCCCCTCGGATTTCGCACTAATATAAAATTCATTAACATGGGACGGCCAATATAATATCATCACAGCTACCGTTGCACTAAACCTGGGTGTTAAAAAAAGTATGTTCTGAATATTAAAATAATATTCAAAATGAGGTCTTCAGTTAGATACACAATTGAGTTAATAAACTTCTTTAGGTCTAAAAATTAATTAACATTCATACTTAGAAACTAAATCAGCAACGCGTTTTTAACGGGGAGGCGACAAAACCCCCACATGACAAAACCCCCACCGACAAAATCTCCACCGACAAAACCCCCATACGACAAAAACCCCATATGACAAAACCCCCATATGACAAAACATCCCTACGACAAAACCCCCACCAACAAAACCCCCACCGACAAAAACACCCATATATTTTCTAGAAGCAGCTTACTGAAATGACTAGTGTATATATAGTTTTTTTTTTTTAATCGTTTATTAAAGAAGATAAGATTATAAAGTAAAAATTTACAGTTTCGTAATATTTATTACACAAAACATATAGGAAGTCAGAATTTATATATTCTTATATTTTTGCTACACCATTAAGAAATTCTTCGATGTCCTTCTTACCATTACTAAAATCAAGACAAAGATTTTGCAATCGCGATTGCAACTTTACAGTTTCTCTCTTAATTTTCTTACGAAGAGGTTCTCCGATGGCATTCTTTTCCAAGCAAGTTTGAACCATCAGTGCATCTTTGTTCAGAGCTTCAATTGCAACCCAAACTGTGGGATGACTATAACCAACCAGGTATTTAAAAGTATTGTTCAAAGTTTCACACTGGTTATTTGTACGGTCTTCGCCACTAACTGTTGCTTCATACACGCTCCATTTTTCAGGAGGAAATAATGGTGGAATTTGTCTTGCACGACGCTTAGTACCTGTCACATACGTCGAATCAAAATATGCCAACAGAGGTTCAAGATGGCTAGGCAGTTCAATTTAAGGAAATTCATGCCATCTATGATTCTATCAGATGGAAGAAAAGCAAGTCCGTCAATCATACCACAAAAATGTCTTGCTGATTCATCTTCCTTGTAGATACTGCTCAGTCCTATGCTTTGTAGTTTCCGCCATGTATTCTGTGTTAAATGGTAAAAACATGCTTTCGTATGGATTTGAGGTCTCAGTACATTTTCTATAGCATTCAAAAGTGATTTTTCAAAATCGGCCATAGTAGTATCGGGATTCCTATGTAACCCTAGTTCCTCTCCTTTATCTAGAACTGTTGTAAGAAATTCTTGATAGATTTCCTGTGATCTGCCGGAAAGGAAACCACACACACAGCTTATTGCTGAATCACCGAGAGGAGCTCTAATAACAAATAGTTGTTCAAATGACACAGGAGCCGATGCAAAGATTCCATCCATATACTAGGTATGTGCCTTAGCTAAATGATCCATCGCATCTCTTGTTGCAAATATAATGATTCGATTATTGGCTTCAGCACCATTATCATGAAGAAGAAAAGGCACAGAATGTTCTCCTCGTGTCATAGTCCATTCACCTAAAATCTTCAAGTCCTTCAACGATTCAGGATCCTTAGGGCGTCCTTCTTGGCGTTTTCTTTGAACATATCTTTTAACTGTATTTATATTTCCCATGGCAATTCTTCCGTCCTGAGTCATACTCTCCAACGAATCCGCTACAATGCGACTAGTATTTCCTCTAGTTGATTTGGCCTGTTGATAGAGGGTTGTATGCACTTTTGCTGCTTCCACTGATCCTTCATCTCCAGCATGATTATGTTCAATAATTGAAATGACGTCCGATATTGCTAAATTTGTTGTTATTTTTCCATTACATCCAAACGCTGATCTTCTGGAACATTCCCACCTCATCGTAGTAGCACTGGTGGATTTTTTAGTATACATATAACCTTTATAGCACAGTTTCTCTCCACCTTTATTATTACGGATGACTTCCATGATGAGCAAAGGAGTACAGAAAAAATTATTTCCACTCAAACTAAAGCTCCGTCTTAAGAAAAAAAAAGTCACTTTGTAATAAATGTAAGTAACTAGCAAAGGAGTACTGTCAATACAAATTTGTTGATAGTTTGCTAGTTAACAGACGAAAACAGTGAAAGCTTTCCTTGTAACCACTGTACATAACATTTACTAATTTGTCGCCTCTCTCTCTCTCTCTCTCTCTCTCTCTCTCTCTCTCTCTCTCTCTCTCTCTCTCTCTCTCTCTCTATATATATATATATATATATATATATATATATATATATATATATATATATATATATATATATATATATATATATATATAGATATATATATATATATATATATTTATTAACTATCCGCACTTTTTATTCGTGTGGGGTTTTGGTCGTGTGGGGTTTTGTCGTGTGGGGGTTTTGTCGTGCGGGGTTTTGTCGTGTGGGGGTTTCGTCGTATGGGGGTTTTGTCGGTGGGGGTTATGTCGTGTGGGGGTTTTGTCAGGCATTCGTTTTTAACATCCTTTGAGCAAAATGACCTTATTTACGAAGGCCTTCCAAACTAACTTTTTCTCCGAACTTCAAACAAAACAATAAAACATCTGTGTGTTATGTCCACACGTGCAATTCCTATTACTGTCGATGGAACTGACGTAACAGCAAATAACTTTTATACGACCCACCTTGTATTTTCAAGAGATATGAACTACCTTGTACTTTGATAAGATATGAACCACCTTGTAATTTTAAGAGATAGATGAACCACCTTGTACTTACAGGAGATATGAACCACCTTGTATTTCAAGAGATATGAACCACCTCGTACTTTTAAGAGATATGAACCACCTTGCACGTTCAAGAGATATGAACCACCTTGTACTTACAAGAGATATGAACCACCTTGTATTTCAAGAAGTACTTTCAAGAGATATGAACCACCTTGTACTTTAAAGAAGTACTTTCAAGAGATATGAACCACCTGGTACTTTCAAGAGATATGAACTACTTTGTACTTTCAAGAGATATGAACCACCCTGTACTTTCAAGATATATGAACCACCTTGTACTTTCAAGAATTATGAACCACCTTGTGCTTTCAAGAGATATGAACCATCTTGTATTTTCAAGAGATATGAAAAACATTGTACTTTTTAAGAGATTTGAACCACCTTGTACTTTCAAGAGATATGAACCACATTTTACTTTCAAGAGATATGAACCACCTTGTACTTTCAAGAGATATGAACCACATTGTACTTTTAAGAGATTTGAACCACCTTGTATTTTCAAGAGATATGAACCACCTTTTACTTTCAAGAGATATGAACCACACTGTACTTTCAAGGGATATGAACCATCTTGTACTTTCAAGAGATATGAACCACATTGTACTTTTAGGAGATATGAACCACCTTGTACTTTCAAGAGATACGAACCACCTCGTACTTTCAAGAGATATGATCCATCTTGTATTTTTAAGAGATAATATATAAACCACCATGTACTTTCAAGAGATGTGATCCACCTTGTACTTTCAAGAGATATGAACCATCTTGTACTTTTAAGAGATAATATATGAACCACCTTGTACTTTCAAGAGATGTGATCCACCTTGTACTTTCAAGAGATATCAACCACCTTGTACTTTTAAGAGATATATGAACCACCTTGTACTTTCAATAGAGATGAACCACCTTGTACTTACAGGAGTTATGAACCACCTTGTATTTCAAGAGATATGAAGCACCTCATACTTTCAAGAGATATGAACCACCTTGCACTTCAAGAGACATGAACCACCTTGTACTTTCAAGAGATATGAACCACCTTGCACTTTCAAGACATGACCACCTTGTACTTTCAAGAGATATGAACCACCTTACACTTTCAAGGGACATGAACCACCTTGTACTTTCAAGAAATACTTTCAAGAGATTTGAACCACCTCGTACTTTCAAGATATATGAACCAACTTGTACTTTTAAGAGATATATGAACCACCTTGTATTTTCAAGAGATATATGAACCACCTCGTACTTTCAAGAGATATGAGCCAACTTGTACTTTCAACAGATATGACCCACCTTGTACTTTCAAGAGATATTTGAATCCCCTTGTACTATCAAGAGATATGAACCACCTTGTACTTTTAATAGATATATGAACCACCTAGTACTTTCAAGAGATATGAACCACATTGTACTTTTAAAAGATATGCACCACCTTGTACTTTCAAGAGATATGAACCACCTTGTACTTTCAAGATATATGAACGATCTAGTACTATTAAGAGATAATACATGAACCACCTTGTATTTTCAAGAGATATATGAACCACCTCGTACTTTCAAGAGATATGAGCCAACTTGTACTTTCAACAGATATGACCCACCTTGTACTTTCAAGAGATATTTGAATCCCCTTGTACTATCAAGAGATATGAACCACCTTGTACTTTTAATAGATATATGAACCACCTAGTACTTTCAAGAGATATGAACCACATTGTACTTTTAAGAGATATGAACCACCTTGTACTTTCAAGAGATACGAACCACCTTGTACTTTCAAGATATATGAACGATCTAGTACTATTAAGAGATAATATATGAACCACCTTGTACTTTCAAGAGATGTGATCCACCTTGTACTTTCAAGAGATATGATCCACCTTGTACTTTCAAGAGATATATGAACTACCTTGTTCTTTCAAGAGATATATGAACCACTTTGTACTTTCAAGAGATATGAACCACTCGTACTTTTAAGAGATATATGAACCACCTAGTACTTTGAAGAGATATGAACTGCCTTGTACTTTCAAGAGATATGAACCACTTGTACTTTTAAGAGATATGAGCTACCTTGTACTTTCAAGAGATATGAACCACCTTGTACTTTCAAGAGATATGAACCCCTTGTACTTTCAAGAGAATGAACCATCTTGTACTTTCAAGAGATATGAACCACACTGTAATTTTAAGAGATTTGAACCGCCTTGTACTTTCAAGATATGAACCACCTTTTACTTTCATGAGATATTAACCACCTTGTACTTTCAAGAGATATGAACCATCTTGTACTTTCAAGAGATATGAACCACACTGTACTTTTAAGAGATATGAACCACCTTGTACTTTCAAAAGATACGAACCACCTTGTACTTTCAAGAGATATGATCCATCTTGTATTTTTAAGAGATAATAAATGAACCACCTTGTACTTTCAAAAGATGTGATCCACCTTGTACTTTCAAGAGATATGAACCATCTTGTACTTTTAAGAGATGATATATGAACCGCCTTGTACTTTCAAGAGATGTGATCCACCTTGTACTTTCAAGAGATATGAACCACCTTGTACTTTCAAGAGATGTGATCCACCTTGTACTTTCAAGAGATATGATCCACCTTGTACTTTCAAGAGATATCAACCATCTTGTACTTTTAAGAGATATATGAATCACCTTGTACTTCCACGAGAGATGAACCACCCTGTACTTTCAATAGAGATGAACCACCTTGTAATTTTAAGAGATGAACCACCTTGTACTTTCAAGAGATATGAACCACCTTGTACTTTCAAGAGATATATGAACCACCTTGTACTTTCAAGAGATATATGAACCACCTTGTACTTTCAAGAGATATGAACCATCTTTTCCTTTCAAGGGATATGAACCACCTTGTACTTTCAAGAGATATGAACCACTTGTACTTTTAAGAGAAATATGCACCACCTTGTACTTTCAAGAGATATGGACCACCTTGTACTGTTAAGAGATATATGAACAACCTTGTACTATCAAGAGATATGGACCACCTTGTACTTTTAAGAGATACATGAAACACCTTGTACTAACAAGAGATATGAACCACCTTGTATTTTTAATAGATGTATGAACCACCTTGTACCTTCAAGAGATATGAACCACCTTGTACTGTTAAGAGATATATGAACAACCTTGTACTATCAAGAGATATGGACCACCTTGTACTTTTAATACATATAAGAACCACCTTGTCCTTTCAAGAGAGATGAACCATCTTGCACTTTCAATAGAGATGAACCACCTTGTAATTTTAAGAGATAAACCACCTTGTACTTTCAAGAGACATATGAACCACCTTGTACTTTCAAGAGACATATGAATCACCTTGTACTTTCAAGAGATATAAACCACCTTTTACTTTCAAGGGTATGAACCACCTTGTACTTTCAAGAGATATGAACCACTTGTACTTTTAAGAGATATATGAACCACCTTGTACTTTCAAGAGATATGGACCACCTTGTACTCTCTAGAGATGTGAACCACCTTGTGCCTTTAAGAGATATATGAACCACCTTGTACTAACAAGAGATATGAACCACCTTTTACTTTTAATAGATATATGAACCACCTTGTACTTTCAAGAGATATGAACCACCTTGTCCTTTTAAGAGATATGAACCACCTTGTTCTTTTAATAGATATATGAACCACCTTGTCCTTTTAAGAGATATGAACAACCTTGTACTTTTAAGACATATGATCCACCTTATGCCTTCAAGAGATATGAACCACCTTGTATTTTCAAGAGATACGAACCACCTTGTACTTTTAAGAGTATGAACCACCTTGTACTTTTAAGAGTATGAACCACCTTGTACTTTTAAGAGATATATATATGAACCACCTTGTACTTATAAGAGATATATGAACCACCTTGTACTTTCAAGAGATATGAACCACCCTGTACTTTCAAGCTAAGTCAACTCATAACTTTTTCATTTGGTAAGAAAAAGTTTATAATCCATCAACCTTTTAGGTGATTCTCCTTGTTGTCTTTAATATGTTAAAGTTCTTTAATAAAAAATTCGCACTTGCACGGTAAAATTACTACTGTTCTAGATAATCTTTTGCAATGTTCTTACTTCTAAAAGATAAACCTATGTTTAGGAAAAACAAGAAAATTTCTTATTATATTTAGTTAAATAACCAT
>NC_089782.1:54436787-54469287 GCF_040412425.1 Macrobrachium rosenbergii | reverse complement strand
GGACACGCTGGCACTAAATCCTCAAAGTCAAGGATAAGTTAGAGTTAGTATCTTTTTAGTCTAACTCTCATTTGCATGGACAAGAACCATTTTGCTTCTTTAGATGCTTGGATGTAATTCGATACCAGGCTAACTAGTGCTAACTATCACGTGACGAAAGTCTGGTTCAATGTCAAAGTAAAAGAGGGGTCACCTTTTTTATGGCAGAAAATTACGCAAGACTTAGGCGATGGATGCGGCTTCTACCTGCGCATTATCTTTCTCCATATATTTGAAAATTTAAAATTTAATCTAGGGGATAAGGTAATCGATCTTTAGCAACAGTGTTTTCCTGTCACGTCTCGTTAATAGGGGTGACTAGGAGATTTTTACTGTTGCTCTTATCTCTAATTCAAAATGGTAAATTTTTGATTAAACTAAGCGACAGGGCGTAAATTCACCCTCTTTAAGCTCTACCCCTTTCGGGCGTGGGTTAGCAAAACACCTGGGAAGGATAAAGACTGTTTCCTTCTAGCTAAGCGCCAACCCTGATTAAACTCTTTTGCATTTTCAAATATCTGGAGAAAGATCTGCTCTCTAATGCGCAGGTAGAAGCCGCATCCATCGCCTAAGTCTTGCCTGTGGCATATTTTCCTGCCATAAAAAGGGCAAGGTGACCTATACACTGGGGAACTTTGACCTTTGAACCAGACGTCGTCACGAGATAGTTAAGGTCTACCTTACCTGGAGAATCTTCTATCCAAGTATCATAAAGAAGCAAAGTATGGTACGTCCTGTGATTCGAGAGTTAGTTCTAAGACAGTGTAACTTTTTCTCTAACTCAATATCTCTCTCTCACAATTCACAATTTAATTCAATCGCTTTTCCTTTGACTTTGCAACAGTGCATTTATCAGTGCCAGCGTGTCCCTTTCTAGAAGCGCATAGAGTTGTGAGAGAGGTGCGAAATAATGAGCAGGAAGACGAAGTACTGCTGGTTTATTGATGTTGCTGTTGTTTCAGATTTAGCTGGCCTTGTGCCAGCACGGGCTCTTGCTCCTAGAGCAGCCCGTAACTCTATGTTGATGATCAGTCTGTGAGATGGGTAGGTTAGATGAAAACTTAATATGATGCATGAAAGTGATTTTGATGGGGGTGATTTTGAAGTGAAAAGATTTAACAGGCAAGGTTGCAACCTCTTTGAACCCTAAGGTACCCATCAGATGAGGATAAAAGTATTGATTGTGGTGGATGAAAGGTGATTTTGACAGGGGAGAGAGTGATTTCTAAAAGAGTAAGCCGTTAGAGATGAGATGGAATGGCTTTTGATTTGTTGTCTGGGTCGGGTCTGTTGTGTCTGATTTAAGAATTGGGAAGGAGAGTGGGTGGTTAAAGGTAAGGATTCTTTGGAGTTACCGTGGTGGTGGGTAGGAGCATAGGAAGCCTGCAAATTCATGGATGTTTGTTAGTATGTGCTTTGTTATTTGGGTAGCTGTTCTTTCATTTCCTTCATAACTTGTTCTTAACTGTTCTGTTTCTGTACAGGCAAGAAGGTAGTGTTCCAGGGGTTCTTCTGGGATTGTTTCACAGTATTTGCATGGCTGGGGTTTGTCTACTATTCTTTGCCATGTGCATTGGTATCCTAGCCTTAGCCGATGGATTATGACTGCTAGGGCCCGTGACGTGTCTTTGGTTATATCGTGTGGTTTTAGGTTTACGGTGTCCATGTACCATTCGGTGGTTTTGAGCCACTGAAAACAGCTCTTCTGACTTTGCTTTCCTCCTGCAGTTGGCAGTGTGCTGCTGCCTGGTTTATTGATGAAAGCGAGCTGCTTATAAAGCAGGATGCGGACGTCTGTGTAGTTCGCAGAGACCGCTGGTACAAAGATTTACAGGCGACCTGAGGTCAAACTAATTTCTTACAAAAACAGGACAGGTTCATACAGAAAACATAGTGATCAATAATGTCTGACACATAACATAAATAACTCGTTACTTATACATAAAACATGATTGTTTAGAAAGATAACATATATACAGTTTACAATTATGATGATAAATATACATTCCGATCGACCTTAGGTCGATGTGAAGGCACCGCAGAAAACGGGATGTTCTCTACAGAGAACGTGTTGAGCGGGAACTTTACAATACTCTCCCCCAAAGACGGAGGCAACGTCTGATTAAACCAGGTATCTGCTGGGGCGACGAAGGGGGGCCTCGCTTTCTCAAATTCAACTGGAGAGGGTGGTCGCCTTCCCTGGTGTCCTCTGCAGTGGTTTGTTGGGGTGCCTTTCCGTCTGGTTTCTGGGTTTTTCGGGGATGCCCACCCCTCCTTCCTGCGACTGGGGTTGTTTAAGGGGATGCCGCGTCCTGCGGGAGGTCTTGGGGTCCGCCTCCGTTGGGGGAGTGTGCCGTGTGGGTCCGCTAATGACGCTGGCGACCTGCCGACGAGGGTCGGTTAACGCCCGAACGCCTTGTTAGAGCGCCGTAGTTAGTCCGTTAGAGGCGTGGATTAGGTTCATTGGGCCAAGACTTGGTCGCCGTTTGAGTCCATTAATGGCTTCCAGGAACCACTCCGGGAGTCACCACTGTGAGAGAGGTGCGAAATAATGAGCGGGAGGATAAGTACTGCTGGTTTATTGATGTTGTTGTTTTAGATTTAGCTGGCCTTGTGCCAGCACGGGCTCTTGCTCCTATAGCAGCCCGTTAGTTTATTGATGAAAGCGAGCTGCTTATAAAGCAGAATGCGGACGTCTGCGTAGTTCGCAGAGACCGCTGGTACAAAGATCTACAGGCGACCTGAGGTCAAACTAATTTCTTACAAAAACAGGACAGGTTCATACAGAAAACATAGTGATCAATAATGTCTGACACATAACATAAATAACTCGTTACTTATACATACAGTATGATTGTTTAGAAAGACAACATATACACAGTTTACAATTACGATGATAAATATATATTTCGATCGACCTTAGGTCATTGTGAAGGCACCACAGAAAACAGGATGTTCTCTACAGAGAACGCGTTGAGCGGGGACTTTACAGAGTAACGCTATTCCCTTGTTTGAAGTGATTTGAGTAATACAATCCATTTTACTTGTGTATTAACTTGTTCTAAGATTGATTGATTATGAAATTTAGGTCTTGAAGACCAAGCGCTGGAACCCATCAGGATTTTTCAGTGCCGTAATGAAGGTGAAATATATAAATTAATGATATGATTGATAATGAATAGGTGAATGATGACATACAAGTAACATTCAGTGTTAAAATATGAATAAAAAATGAAGAATGATATTAGATAGAACCAACAAAAAACAAGTATATTTTAATCTTTTATATTCAAAATATATACTTATATAAGAATAAATATGACTAAAATCTTTATTAAATAAAATGAAATCATACCTCATTAAAATAACCAGATTCTTTCAGATAACCCATAAGGTTATCTACCTCAACGTCATCATTTAAAATTTCTAAAATAGTCTTCCCAGTTAGGAAGTACTTTGCCCTAAGGCGATTAAATTTAGGACAGTGCACCAGCATGTGCTCAACGGATAGCTGACCACCACAGTGAGCACAAATTGGGGCACTGGCTCCATCTAAAATATAGCTATGAGTGAAGCGGGCATGGCCAATCCTAGGCCGTGTTAGGATGATCTCAAATTATCTGTAACGATTAAAACCCAAACTTCAAATATTGATACTCTTTCTAATCTCTGCTGCCATTTTGTACGAATGTATCGTCTGATAACTGGACGAATATCCAAATGTGGCACCTTAGAGATATTATATTATTATTATTCTCATTTGGAATTATTTCACTTTCAGGAGTGGGGTCAGTGTCATTTGCCAAGTAGATGTTTTTCCTATGTTTTCTGATTTACCAAGAGAAGTCCACGCTACTGGGCTGTTATAAGTGTATGACTACTGAAATTTTAAAGACCTCTTGTATATGGTCCGTTTATGTACACATTTGAATTATTTAATGTACTAATTTCCAGTTCACTGATTTATTATACATTTTCATTTTAGTGAGACCTGTTACCTTTAATTTACCAGTGTGCTTGTTTAAATAAAGTAAGTATTATGAAGCAGAAGTCTCACTTCGCGACCTACCATTGATTATTTGTTCTTTTTTTCTCTAGTTACATTATTTCGTGGGTTTTATTGTAGGATAAAATAAATTCCAGCACCTCTTGAAATACGTAATAATATATATATTTACAATATATGTGTGTGTGTGTGTGCATTCAAACCTACTACCCACTTAACAGTGAAACAAAAATCAACAACCAACGAAATGTTGCGACATCCGTCATACCTTCTTCCTTCATTCTCACGGCAGGTGGATCTATTACGAGAACACCAACTACAACGTGGAGAGCGGGGGCCAAGTGTACTTCGTCCACGGCGTGGACCTCAGTGTGAACTTCCCTAATCAGTACTGTAACTTGGTGAGTGATTTTCACGAAGTCCGTGAACTGATATTTAGAAGTATGAAATAATATAGATCCTCCGTTGCCATTCATCGCTTGATGTAATTCCAAAATGTACAGATATGGTTCACTTAGGAGGGTAGTCTTGTCAGTGCACCTCCCGCGGTGCACTGTAGGCATTACTATATGGAATTCACTGCGTCCCTTCGGCCCCAGTTGCTCCCACTTTTTAACCTTTTACTTCGCTTCCATTCCCGCGTTTTTCTTCCCTCCTGCTGGTCAACACTTCTATATCACTATTACTGTTACTTCCAAATGCAACTTCAGATCTTTGCACACCACCTCCTTTATTTTCTGGAGCGCTCTATTTAGCTGTCCAACCTCTCCAACCCCCTCTTTTCACTGTCTTGAGAGCTGAATGGCCGAAGGTGCCTCAGTATTTGGTTTGACAGCCTAAATTTCATAAAACAATCATGAGCTCATATTTATACAAGCATCTGAGTCTGAACGATTCTGAGGGAAGCACTACCATTTCCACGTCAATCAGTAACTTCCACACCTGTCTCCAGGTATGTACAAATCGAGAACAACTTACGACAGCCTCCACACCGGTGATGTCACACACACGTGCACCTAGCGCCGAATTTGCAACCAGTAAACAATATTGGAGGTCAAGTTTAGCAGCTTGGTACCGAGAGATGCTAAAAAAAGAAAGAGTAAAAAGAGATTTTACTAATCCTGGGATTTCAGGTGACATCCATGCGGTATGCTGGCAATAAGGACATTCCCAATGGGGACACCTGGACGCTCTATGAGGGGGAATTCTTCACTGGACTAGAGTACTACGGAGAGGGTGACGCTGCGTCCCTCGATTACCTCGACGTCAAAGCTTCCTCCATGGTCTTGACGGGAGAGAGCGCTTGGACCATATATTCGTAAGTACTGATCGTCGTAAAATGAAATATGATCGTAAGATTATTATATATATGTATATAGCATATATATATATATATATAATATAAAAATGAAATATGATATATATACATATATATATATATATATATATATATATATATATATATATATATATATATATATATATATATATAGATAGAGAGAGAGAGAGAGAGAGAGAGAGAGAGAGAGAGAGAGAGAGAGAGAGAGAGAGAGAGATAAACTGTAATGCTTCTTTTGCATTATTTACACAAAAAATTAGTTTAAAAAATTAGTTTAAAAAGTCCCCTTATGAATAATACTTCTCAACCAAGATACAGAAATTGGAGCAAGGTAAAGTTGGAGAAGCTGAACAGCTAATTTCAAAGAGACCAAAAGGGACGGACAAAAAGTAAAAGGCAGAGAGCAGTGTGAGAGAAGGCCCTGTAGGGAGTAGCAGTGCCGTCAGTGGATCTCACGTGGTGCACTGTAGGCATTATTAATGGTTGTTTATGTCTGTTCTTCATTGAAGGGGTGGGTAGAGCTCTTGGCTAGCACGCTGTTGGCCCAGCATTCGACTCTCCGACCAGCCAATGAAGAATTACAGGAATTTATTTCTGGTGATAGAAATTCATTTCTCGTCATAATGTGGTTCAGATTCCACAAATAGCTGTAGGTCCCGTTGCTAGGTAACCAGTTGTTTCTTAGCCACGTAAAATAAATCTAATCCTTCGGGCCAGTCCTGGGAGAGCTGTAATCAGCTCAGTGGTCTGGTTAAACTAAGATATACTTTAACTTTTTTTTTGTTTGCAGTGTCCCTGCGGCCCCTAACTGCACCCACGTTTTGGCCTTTCACTTTTGCCCTATTCCCGCTTCCTTTCTTCCAGCTTGCTTCCCAACCGTTCGAACTATTCTTAGTGCAAGAGTGAAGTTTTCTCCCAGTTCCACCTTTAGATCCTTATACTTCACCCTATTTATTTTCTGAATCTTTTATCTCGCTGTCCAACCTCTCCAACTCCCTCTTTTCATAGTCTTAAACACTGAATGGCCGAAGCTGCCCCACCGCTTAGCTTGACAGCCTGATTTTCATGAATCAAATCAAATGGAAGACAAGGACGCTTAGAAGGACCATTCGGCCAGGCTACTGTGTCACACAGGGCACAACTGTGCCAGTGGCACACCCCGCACAGAAGATTTCTCTTGTACTAACTGAATATTCTTCTCTGTGCCTTTTCATCAGAGGTCAATCATACAGTGGAGACAGCCTCTGCGTGTACCCCAACACGGACCACGACATCGGGCCCCTTGGCGACAGGCTGGATTTCGGCATTTACTCGACAGTAAGTCTGATCTTGTTTGTGACTTGATTTATCGAAGCAGTCTCTTGTTGGTCATACTTAACTACGAGATGGCGGGTGCCTTAAGTGAACTGTTGAAGGGTCATGGGGTAACTCTAGTCTTCAAGGCTGGTCGTAAAAATATTTCATTTTTTTTTTTTACTGAGTTCTTGTTTCTTACCCTTATAACTGTCAAAGCTACCCTCTTATTACTTGCTCCTCCAGAGATACAAAGACAAAACTTTTCTCCTATATAAAGTTTATAAAGAAACAATGCGATTTCTACCACAATGCAGACTTGTTAAACATTTGACTGAATGGGTCTTCTGGTTTCTAAAATTCATTTGCATCCATAAAGAAGAGTGAAAGCATCAAGACAAAATAAAAATAGCAAATTTAAAAGTCATTTGTATTTTTCCTAACATACAAACATGGGGATTTAGATTTCCAAAATTAAATGTAATTTTTTAAGGCATAAAAGCAGCACTTAAGCACTGAGCTCCTGATCGCAAACAGCATCACACGAGTGTCATTTTTAGTAACTTTCATATTTCCTAACACATCAATTAGGCCACAAAAGATTTGGTTCTGCAGCTTTGCCCCCTTTTTTTTCCTTAAAACAGTGCAGTAACACAGGTCACCATCTAATCCGTACTGGTGCCTAATACTTCCCTACAGCAATGCCATATAATCAGTATGAATTCGAATGACGACTTCAAATTTGAGGAGAAGTCTATATGCAAGTAACCACCGACAGCTGCCAACCATCTTGTCTCTTCTTCAATGTCTATCAACCACACCTAAGATGAGACAGAATGTCTCGGAACCCTTTCAATAAACATTCATGATAAGTTCGCCCTCTCCTCCACCAGATGTCAGCAGTTGGCGTTCCGGACAACACAGTTCGCTCAGTCAAGAAGGGATGCTGGTCGAAAAAGGTCGCTAGCCCTCCGGAGGTCAAGTACGATTACAAGTCCAAGCAGGGTGCCTGGGGCTCTGCAAGGGTCTAGGACTTCAATACATTGTTACGTCAGCAAATATATCATAAGAATCCTAAAACTAAACCAGTATCTTATTGCTGTTTAATTCGTGACATCTGTAGCCAAGTTCAATGACTAATTTTTTGACTGCGTGGAAATCATTTTCCTTCAGACAAATCAACAGCCTGGGCCAAGCAATTAACTGCATCCAAATAAAAGATAAATTTTCTATTGATTCTAACTAATGTTTTAATAATTAACACCCTTCTCACTTATTCCCAACAAAGTCGAAAATCAATCCCCTTTGGTATCAAACGATTTCCCTTACTATAAAATAAAGTTAACCTTTAAAACACAAACATGAAAATACCTGGCAAAAGTTTTCGTGGAACAGCTAAACAATATTTTTCTTTCATAATCCCAAAATCACACCTTTCCTTACAAAAAAGACTCACTTAACAGGTTAACTGTGTCATTATTAAGTAAAATATTCCCTAAGAATCCTTTAATTGCAAGGTAAAAAGATACAAGGATAACCAATATTTCATTTACACATGGGAAAATCGAGTAATCAGTTAGTTAATCAACCTTTCAATCAGTTCTGATATTACAACTCTCATTGACAACACTAAAAAGCTGGCAGTACAACCTGGTACATATTCACAAATTCACTACTAAACAACTATGCGTATTTGTTCAAATTAAAATCCCAAAAATTAAAAAACCACAACCACCGGTCAGCCTCCTGACAATTGTTGAAAAAGTCACCTCTAGAAAAAACAAATACCTCAAACCTCATATAATCAAACTGAGGTTCAAACCAAGAACAAACACGTGAAAGAGTGAACCCATAAGCAATCTCCATGTAAAAAATAAAAATTTTTAAAAGTAAATTGTATTTTTCCTAACTATACAAACAAGGTCCTTTACATTGGGGGATTACTTTCAGGCATGAGCTGGAAACAGCCGTTAAACTCTTAGACAAAGGTGGTTAGGCAGTAACTACCCCAGGTAGGCGGGGATGCCCGCCACCGGATAAACATTCCAATTTGCCTTTGGCCCAGGTACAGACTGAGGAATTGGCATGAGGTGGGCATAAGTGCTAAAGGACCTCCGTTTTGTATAGCTAGGAAAAATACAATTTACTTTTTAAATTGTTATTTGTTCCGGCCTAATGCTCTAAACCCTCGGTCGCTACGTTAGGAGAACTCACTGATTGGAGGAGAATCTGTAAAGTCTCTCTGAACTGACTGGACTTCACCACCTTGTCTTTACCCTTCCTGGTCGTAGAGCGAGGGAAGGAAAAAACTGCCTCTGAAAAAGATCGGGTTATGGCTTGTGGGATCAGTTGTCAGACTTCTGGGTCCCTTTGCTGACCAGAGAAACGTCGATTCGCCTGCAAAGTAGGCTAAGAAGAATTAGCATCGGATGACAATAAGGCAAATACAAGCATTAGGTTGTCTCATAGTCATGGTCTCCCTCCTCCCCTTGCAAAGAGGAAGAGGTGGGGTTGCTTCTATTAACCTGAACAGAAATAGAGCGGGGCTCCCGTTCGTTATCTGCCTTGATCGCGGTCCAACTTGTAGCGGCATGTCCGCTGCTCCTGCCTGTGGGAAGAGAGCCAGGATGGGGAGAAAGAGAGAGCCAGTCCTCCTTGTTCATTCTCCCCATCCTGGCCATTACAACGCCGTGAGATGCAGCCTGTCCGTTAGGGAGCTGGATAAGCTACACAACTGTTGAGCAGCCACCACAGGACTGAGAAAAAGTGTCAGACGTAATGCAACATCCCGGAAGTGCAGAAGGAGGTGAAGGTAACTGTTGGGACCACACCCGCCTTCAGCACCTGTCGTACCGACATATTCTTCCGAATGCAAGGGATGGACCAAACGCGACTTTACAGTGAGCTCGGGTAGAAGGTACCAGTATCGTCGTTGTCAGCTGCAGTACCTCGCCTTGGTCGCTTCCACGAAGTCAGGAGGAAGATGTGTCATAGACACTTCTTCCTTGGGAGAACAATGCTAAGCGGCGTTGATGACATCCAGGTTAGAATGTCGAACCTTTCGGAAGTACAGCTCCCAATAGGACAGAGTAACGATGATCTGGATCATCAATACAAAGTCCAGGAGGAGGGAACAAGAAGGACTCGAGCAACAGTTGATGCCAATGGTTAGAGTCCACCTACGACCATCGAGCAGGTAGAAGTGCAAATCCCCATCCTGTTCTTCCATCTTCTCGCCAAGGCCAGGGTAAGATGAGAGATGGACCTGAGGGCATATCTCTGTCAACGACTCTCGTAGGGCAGGTGCAGAGCACGGACAGCAGGAACCCCTAGCGAGTACAAGCATGCCACCAGGAGAGCAGTTCCTGGGAGAGGCATGACTGAAGAAGCTTCTCGATCCGTAGCTAACAGACTACAGGGGAGACGAAGGCTACTTCAGATGAAGACTAGGTCATGAGACCTACGATTCTTCACAAATGAAAGGAAGCAGCCTCAGCGGAGAAGACAAGGAAGTCCAGACTTGTGACTCTCACCCGAGAAGAAGTTCAACAACGACACCACCAGCGAAGATGGATCCAATCCCTGGGACAGTGTTGCAGAGGACTTTAAAGGGATATCCAGCTATATCCGTTGCTTGGCTGGCAGAAAGCCTGTGCCTGGAAAGCTGGAATGTCTCCCAATCCTGAACACCTGAGGATGTACTGCCTCAGAACCGCTTCTTGTGTAGCTGCACAGGAGGATGGGTCAAAGCGGGTCTTTGCCGATGCGCTGGCAATCAGGTAGTGAAAGGCCCGAAGTCTTCAGTATTTGTCAGTAACTCGGGGTGAGCAATGTTTGTGAACCCTAACCGCTGAACGTACAGAGGAAGCTTTCCGATGTCGAGTTTTCACCAAAGACAGCATGCCTCAACAGAGCTGGTCTGGTATGAGAGTGAGAAAACACTGCGGCTTGTGCAGGAGGCAACAGGAGCGGTAGGATTTCTCCAGTCCAGCAGTTTCTGCATGAATCTTCGTGAAGAAAGTGAGCAGCATGTTCCCGTCGATCACTCAAACCCGAGGCCAGGCTTGCCTGCCAATACATCCCCACCAGGAATGCATCTGGTTAATTGGGCTGTCCGAGTGTGCAATAGAACAACACTCGGTACCTTCAAATGTCGAGATGAAACAGGGGAAAGCTTGCTTGCCTCCTGTTTGTCGACAAATGCCACTACTGTGGTTTTGTTGTTCCATGAGAAACCAGTGAGTGCCGCCACAAGCCCCATCCTGAATCTCGGGCTGGCCAAAAGGCTGCCCCTGAGCCCAGAGGCGGTGGCAGTGTCGTCTCGGTCACCTGGGAACTCAAGACAAGGTCTTACCAGTGTGCGCTGTTCTCAATCATGCCAGATCCGTAAATAGACACAAGATGTGAGGGGAATATGCAAGCATATTGAAGGTTCTACAATCAAGCATTAACCTAACTCTTTCCTCATACATCGAAGAGAAAGATCGAGAAAGAAGCAGACTTCCATTTTCCTGCATGGGAGCTTCTGCAAGACGACAGGAGTACCAGGGCAATTAGCTCTGCGGCTGGCATTTCCCGAATCGGGAGCACGGGAGAGGTGAGTGGGATGAGAAGTTCGATGGAAAAGAAATTGCCGAGACCTGAAATAGATACTTCTCCTGAAGGGAATCGATTCCCAGGTCACAAACAATGTCTGATTCAGAGACTCGATGGCATCATTTCGTCCAGGCATCAGCAGTTGCCAATCTTCTTCGAGACCTAAGGAAATGAATGCTTCTCCTGAAGGAATCCATTCCCAGGTCTCGGCAATGTAAGCTGCCAGTTCAGAACTGGAAATAAGCATCATTTCGTCCAGGCATCCAGCAGTTGCAATCTTCTTCTGAAGCCTAGGACTGTAGCTAAGGAGTTGAGGGGGCTGGCTTGAACTCAGGTCGAGTTGGGATGACTAAGACCCAGAGTTCTTGGCCATTGTCAAAGGACAAGTCCAGTGCCCTGGTGGGAACCTTGATTACCGGGGTATCTGGCAAATCTGAAAGAAAGGCAGAACCAAGTAAGGTTCGTTCCCAGAGGTCCGGGCAAAACCAACTCAGGGCAGAGAGCCAGAGATCGAACTGGGACAGAAGTTCCTTCTTCTTAACATAAATTGCCCAAAAAACTGCAGTCGGCTTAAGACCCTCCGAGGGCAGAAGAATTCATATTCTGTCGAGGCAGGGTGGAAGTTTGTGTCTCGACCTGGGTGCTCCATCGAAGAAAAAATTCATCAGGTCGAGGCTCTCAAACCAGGACAGCGGCGGTCCTGACACTCTGACCTGGAAACTGCAAAAAGGGTTACCAAAATGATGAAGGTTATTCATTGGGGGCAGGTCCTGTTTGATTCTGCGCGGCGAATCGTCGTGAAGTTCCCGAGAACCGCAGGGGCAATCGTAACCGAAGGAAGGCCTCGCTGTTTCCACGATGCGTAAACTCCACCTCTCCTTGGAGAGACCTTGACGAATCCATGAAACCCTCCTCAGCTACCTGGTTATAATACGAGAGAATGTCGGGACCGATACCCAAAAGCACGCCAGGCAGCGAACTCGAAGAAAATTTTAGCCAGACTCTCTCTGTCCGTCTCGCGCCTCTCGGAACAACCGAGGAAGAAAATGAGTGAGGGAAGAAAGAGTATCCCTACCTGTGTCTGCCGGAGTGTCCGGCAGGAGGCGGACGTGAGCAATAATCAACCGAAGGAGATTGCCACGGGGAAAAACTGCGTGCCGTGGCAAAGCACTTTCCTGGGAAGAGCAAAAAAGTTCACTCGGGCGCAGCGGGCGGTCGGAAGCCGAGTAGGGCGGGCCCGAGCCGGGCGATCGCGAACCACGATCCAGCTGGTCGGTATGTGGCGGAACGGGAGGCAGGCAGGAGCGAGCCGAGAGCCGAGCCAGGCCAGTCTGGCAAGCGAGTCAGAGTCGAGAGCGGGGCCGGTCTGGCAAAGCAGAATCAACCGAGCCAGTCTACTTAAGTGTGACGAGCGAGCCGAGCCAATTCGCGCCAGTTTACAATCATAACTAAGCGAGAGCAGGACTCGTCTGCTGTGAACAGTGCACTAGTTTCCGAACTCTAAACTCCTTGAGGCGGGGCGAGGCCCTCAGAAAGAAGGTTCAAAGGGATTTGTGTCTGCTATCTTGCATGCTCGAACCCTAAAGTTCGAGACACAAAAACGAAGCCATGCGACAGCGAAGCAGCTGGAGGGCGATATTGGTTTCACCTGGCGATCGCTGACCTTTACCGACAACTGGGTGTCCGGCGGCCCAGACACCTGGGTGTCTCGGCACTTTCTCGTCCTGTGCCTCTAAATGGAGCGCTCGTGATTCATAAATTCGAGCTACCACGAGACTCCGAAAATCAGGAGTAGCTGCTTTGTTTCTCTAATAGATCAAAAGAGACCAAAGCTGAAACCAGTCTTAGGCCACAGACTTCAAGATCCCACAGGAGAATGCGAATGTCGGTCAACGAGAAATTTGTCTCCAGAAGTCAGTCCCTTAGAAGTCCACTGGGACTCCCAAAGAGATCTCTTTCCTGCTTCTTCTGGTGTTGAACCGGGAGGATCGAGACGCAGGCTGGGGAACCCGATCGAGCACTTTGCAAACACCTGGGAGGCGCACCGGTGCTGGCAGGAAGGAAAGGAACCAAGACACCTGGGTGCTTTCAGCGGCGCCTTTCGCACTGCTCCCGAACTGGGCCCAGAAGAATTTCTCCCAGACCAGATCGGGATACTCGATTTCCATAGAATCTCGTGCGCTCGAAAGCGGCTCGCGACAGCGCCCAAAGCAACCCCCATCTTAGGCGAGACCTCTAAGACTTCGGGACGAGGATCGCAAACTGAGGTCTGCTGCATACGACTTCCGAAACAAAACCCAGACTATGCGAATCGGTTTCCCTAACCCAAAAGGTCAGGAGAGAGCCAACGAGAGACCACCTGCCTCTCGGAAGGAGGCAGTCCTGGGCTATCAAAGGCATCAAGGGAAGAAGCAGCATTCCTTTCATTCGGCGATGGAGGTCTGTCCGATTCGGGACACTTGGACCTCGGGGAGAGGAAGAAGACACAGCGAAGACGAAATCGAGAAAATAAGATGAGAAGAGCGGCGGCTACTTCCACAGGACGGCCATGCCTCCAATCCGACATCTTCTACAGGATGGTGGACACAAAACATCGTAACCTCCAGGGTAGTCGGCGGGAACACCAGGCGCAAACCAGGACACCTGCAGGAGAAGCATGATCAGGACAGCGATGCAGGAGCTATGGCAGCAGTCGGAAGGCGGGAGCTGTTGCAGCGGCCAGGAACATCACCTCAACAGGACCGCTTCCTGTCTTCACGCCGACATCTTCTACAGGATGGCGATCGTAACCTCTGGGGCAGCTGGCAGGAACACGGAGGCGGCGGGCTGTTTTATGGCGGCAGGAATGATCAGAGACAGCCGATGGGAGCTGCAGCAAGGTTCGGCGAGCAGGGTTGTGCAACGGCCAGGAACATCACTTCCACAAAGGCCACTTCCTTCCTTTCACGCCAACATCTTCTACAGGATGGCTGACATCGTAACCTCAGGGCAGCTGGCAGGAACACAGCAGGCGGGCGATCACTGGGAAAAGCGGTCACGATCAGGACGTGCGATACGCAGGAGCTCGTTAAGCGGTTTGGAAGGCCGAGCTACTGCAGCAGACAGAATGTCATTTGAAAGTCTGGCGACAGGAGGCGATCAGGCGGCTGCGTGGGGGCGTCAGGAGAGCAGCCCACAAACTGTGTCGAGTTGACAAGAGCATAACTGCAGGGAACAGCAGGAGCAGATGGACCACAGCGAATGCGCAGGAAGCATTGCAACAGCATGCATGAAAAGCTAGCAATGACGGCGATGCGATCTGCATACGGCGGAACAGAGTCAGACAATCCCGACATAAATATGTCATCTAATCAAATATTGTAGTCGATCCTGAAGCAATACTGAATGAATGTCGGGACTGCTTCATGCAGATATTCTTGATATATCCAGCCAACTACTGCTGTGTCTCACAGTACTCACTGTCAACCTGAAAAGAAAAACAAAGATGATTAGTAGAGGCACCTCCTCTGCAGAAGAACAGCCCTACGCGGCGTTAGGGAGGTACTCTAGGCCGAGATCGCTCAATCGCTCCCCATACCCGTCAACCCGCCTGACAGCGAGATCGAAGAAGAAGAAGGAAAGAAATTAGTGATGCCCTTGCTGCGGGCGGAAGCAGAGAGAGGAACTAACTCTTCGTCCCGATGGATGTAGGGAGTGAAGATATTCGTCCCCCAGAGCTATATCTCCGAGTACAGAGTATGCCTCCGGTATTCGTAAAGGGCACGGCTGGAAGGCATTTACTTGGTTAGGCTACTCCAGTTATGCCATGGCCATCAACCAAAACACGAGCAGAGACGACGGCTTCATAGAAGTTATCACAAATCATGGGTTTGTATTACAGAATATCAAACACATGCATATATAAACAAAAATGAAAGATTTCCGGGAATATGAGCTTAACGACAGTCAGGCAGAAGAGAACGAGAAAAACACGTCAGCAACGGCTGACGTGAAAACAAACTGGAATGTTTACATCCGGGCAGGCATTTCCCTCCTACCTGGAGGTAGTTACTGCTAACCACCTAGTTCAAGAGTTTAACAGCCGTTTCCAGCCTACGCCTGAAAGTAATCCCTAATGTAAAGGACCGAGGGTTTGTATATTGTGTCGGAACAAACAGTCTTGTCAAAATTGTGTTTGGACTGTGGTCTCGACTCTGAAAAAGAGGCAGCAACAGGTAACCAAACATTCAGTAACAGAACCATACCTTTTAGCGCCCTTATCGGTGATGAAGACGGAGGCAGTGATGGGTTCCCACGATTAACAAAAGGAAGTGAAAGAAAGCTGTTTAGGAAATTTATACGAAAATTGAAAGTTACAGCAGAGGAATCTGATTCGTTAAGCTTGTGACAATCTTAGCTAACGAACACTGACATTCCAGTTAAACAATTATCTTTAAGGAACAACACTTATAGCAACAACCTGTGAACGAAACGCATCCTGATATCACATCTTGCATCATAAGAGATAATGGTTTTTTTTCATGGAAAAAGAGGGAAAGTCCTTCACCTTACTGGACGAGAGCCTACTTGACCTTTATGAACCAGCCTCCACAAAAGAAATGCAAGATACATAAAACAAGAAAAAAAAAGACCAAAACAGAATTTAGGCAAAAAACTCTCATTAATTCAAATAAAAATTACAGAAAATGGCAGATATGTATAAGGCACTTGAAATACCAGGATAATCATTATATTTTGTACTTTAAAAAATCAGCAATGATTTTTACAGAAGGCGAAGACCATTTTAGGGACAAATGCGAGTCTCTCATCAGATTTTACAAGAATCTACGTAACTTTTAATATTGCCATTTAAGAGAATCATTCTGATTATACAGGAATCTGGGTAACTTTTAATAATTGCATTTAAGAGAATCACTCTGATTTTACAGAAATCTATGTAACCTTTAATCATAGCATTCAAGAGAATCATTCTGATCTTACAAAAATCTATGAAACCTTTAATTATTGCATTCAAGAGAATTGCTCTGATTTTACAGGAATTTACGTAACCTTTAATAATTGCATACAAGAGAATCACTCTGATTTTACAAGAATCTATGTAACCTTTAATTACTGCATTCAAGAGATCACTCTGATTTTACAGGAATCTACGTACTATTATTATTAAAGAATTTAACCAGACCACTGAGCTGACTATCAAAGCTCATAGGGTTATTAAGGAATTTGGATGAAATGACAGGCTGAGCTAAACTAGCACTAGGACTAAATACTGTAGGTCACTCGGTATGGTGATGAATGAATGAAAATGAAATTAAAAGTTGCACATATGCATACACTCTCATACTGGTACACACACAATAAATATATTTATACCCATGTTTCCATTGTAAGGGACTGCATGGCGGTCCTATGGGCACACGTGCGTGTGAGTCAGCCATCGGACAAAACAAGACAACAAAGCATCCCACACCCTCTCTCTCCCCCTCCCGTGCATCAGCGGTGATACCATTTCGAAGGCGCCAACTTCTACCATAACATTCCTGTCATTTCTCTCTAACCATTGTTGTCTCGATTCATCAACACAATCCACTACTTACTGCCATACCAAGCATTCCGATCATGTGCTCACATAATGTTCCCACTGAATCTTCTGTATCAAGCTGTATGTGTATGTTTTCCTGTTTGTGAAAGATGCCAGAAACGTCTTGAGACTAGGGTATGAGCGACACTGGCTGGGTGTTTACTGGTTTATTGGTAGTTCCCTTGCCTTGATAAATGCTTAGAATCTTCGATGTATTGCGTCTGACGGTAATGTAGCATCTACACACATACAGGTAAAACAGAGATAAAAGGTTCAGACATCTGTGTTTGTGGCAGACAAACAGATGGCGATATCAAAGACATGATTACCATACGATGGAGACATACATCGGTGGAAAGGCCAGGAAATTCTACATATGGCC
Organism: Macrobrachium rosenbergii; assembly: GCF_040412425.1. Lineage (NCBI taxonomy): Eukaryota > Metazoa > Arthropoda > Malacostraca > Decapoda > Palaemonidae > Macrobrachium > Macrobrachium rosenbergii. The sequence goes on along the minus strand of NC_089782.1, from coordinate 54,452,051 downwards.
AATTGCTTGAGATTCAGAACAGATTAATGGATACAATGCAGTAGCATAAGAAATCGTGAAATGGAAGACATTTGGCATCTTCACAAACGAAACACACATACAGTTTGATACAGAAGATTAGTTTGGAACATTGCAATTATGATTGAATGTGCATGGCAATGCAGAAACAGTGGTGATTATTGCATAAAACAAGACAACAATGGTTAAGGAGAAATGGCGAAATGTTGCTGGTTGAAATCGCATTCCATTAGAGAAAGAAAACGAGCGCTCTGTTTGTCTGTCCATTCCGGTGATGGCAGTTGAACACACGAACACACACGCTTACGAACACCGTGTTTGGGGGGCCAGCGTCGGGGCTCTTATAAGTACTCTCCCCAAGACGTGTGTAACGTCTGATTGTTTAAGAAGAGACAGAGTCGGGGCGACAGGCTCTTACAATGTTCCCCCTCTGAAGTGAGGCATCGATCACGAGTGTCTTGCCGACAATTGTAGTTGGCTCCAGAGAGCTTAGGCTAGGGGCGGGTAGGAGGCTGAAAGGGCAGCACACCGGCCCAGCAGGAGCTCGAGGAGGGCGGAGCGGGTTGAAGGTGACGTCGGATGATCTTCGGTGGCCGGCGCTCGGTGGATGGCGTGATCGCCCAGTAGCCAGCTCGAGAGGCGGCAGCAAACTGAAGGTGGCGTGGCTGGTCCTTCGTTGGTCAGCTTGTCCAGTACGGGTGCGGGGCGGCTTCAGGTTTCCTGGAGGCATCAGGGCTCCAGTGGTGATGGGTCATCTTGGAAGTCGGACTTCTACTGAGAACTCAGGAGCGGCGGGAAGCAGCGAGGCAGCGGAGAATGGTCTATCGTGGCGTGGTCGTCATCTTGGGTCAGCCAGGTCCTTGGTCATATCGAGTCACCAGTGTAAGGACTGAGGTATGAGTGACATACTGGCTAGTGTTTACTGGTTTATTGGTAGTTCCTTACGATAAATGTGCAGAATCTTCGATGTTATTGACGGCGTGCGGTAATGTAGCATCTATTACATACAGGTAAAACAGAGATAAAAGGTTCGAACATCTGTGTTTGTCGGCAGACAAACAGATGGCGATATCAAAGAAGACATGATTAACATACAGTGTTTGAAACATACATCGGTGGAAAAACAGAAATTCTACATATGGCCAGGTACGCGAGATTCAAGACAGATTAATGGATACAATGCATTACTTTTAATAAATGTGAAATGGAGAGACATTTGGCGTCTTCTGACAAAAACACAGTTTGATACAGAAGATTCGTTGGAACGTATGAGTACATGATTACAGAATGCTTGCATGGCAATGCAAGTAGTGGTGATTTATACATAAAACAAGACACCAACAATGGTTGGAAAACGAACCGGAAATATTGTATGGTTGAAATTGCGTTCCATTAGAAAGAAAACGGTGACTCTGTTTTGTCCTGTCCATTCGATAATGATTGACGAACACACGTGTTTGGAAGAGACAACGTCAGGAGCTCTTACAATCTCATGCATTTCACATATATTGTCTTTCTGCATTGTATTCATCAATCTGTCTCAATTTCATGCAAATGTCACTTATGTGGAATTTCCTGGCCTTTTTTCCATTGACATATGTTTTATCATTGTATGATATAATGTCTCTCTGATATATCTGTTGTCTGTCATTAACACAAATAATCAAAACTCAGCTGTTTTGTCCTTCTTTAATGTGCCAAGCTACATGCGGCTTTCGCCTCAATAATAACAACCATGACGATTCTGTACATGTATTCAGTAAAGAAAGTAATGAAACAGATTAACACCAATGATGTCACTCAACACCTTCCTTATACCTGTACACACACTAAAACAAATTAAGTAAATTAAACCAAAATTATTAAGAAAATGTTAAATTTAGTTGTTTCAAAGTCATTAGGTTTTGTACTTTTATTGTTTTACTTTTATATTTTATCAATTAAATCACAGCTCCTCATGAGCGTTCAAAATAGGTGTTACTGAAATATTGAAGATTCTGATAAAATTTCTTGTACTGTTCTTTAATTTGATAATCACTTTGGATTATATTTGGTTCACATAATACATGTTTCACAGTTACCATTAACTTTGCAATCTGGGCATTTGGAGAGGAGGCCACATGGACTGTTCATTAGTGTCCATGTGTCAAAGCGGAGTATGGCCTGTGAAGAAACCAGCAGTCAATTACTTGTGTGCGTCTCTCTCTCTGATATGATGAACTCCATTTTTTAACACAATTTTATGTTTCAGTTTATTATTTTCAGGCTCTTCATTCCAAATATTTTGCCATTTACTTACAATGATTGTTTTTATATACAGTATCTTATACAGTCATAATAGGGATGTTCCCGTTTGCTCTTGTCATGTGGACTGCTTCTTTGCAGCTTATCAGCCTCTTCATTCTTTTAATCCCTACATGGGCAGGGATCCAGCATATTTCAATATTTTTTCCATCATTATACAATTTATGGAGTGAAAACTTAATTTGTTGTACAAAATTACTTTTTGATAATAGTTCTGAATGGCTTCTACAGCGCTTCTGGAGTCGCTATAAATCACAAAATTATTAAATAAGGTTTCTTAGTAACACTATGAAAGCTGATGCTATTGTAGCTCAGCTGAAAATAATGTGAGGCATTATCTGATAGAGAGAACTGATACACTTTTGTCTTGGGGATACTGCAGCATCCACTCCGTGTGTGACTTAGATCTGATTAGCGATATTTTGTGTAATGTGGACCTTCAGATTATATGTTCTACTGTGTGTTGTCTATGGTGTTCTGGGATATATGAATAACTTTTGATAAAATTTTAGTTTTAATATTAAACGTGTATTTGTATATTTCTATTTAGCATCCAAGCAATCTTCTAGCTCTAACTTTTCTGAGAAAGGAGGTGGATGATTGTTTATAAATACACTTCTTAATCCAAATAATTTTTTGGTTGGAGAATCATTTGTCTGGGCATGACACTCTTCCTTGCTACTAACTCTCTATGGAGAGAGAGAGTGATTCACCACAGTCAACTTGCAAAGAAGACGTTGGTGATGATCAAAAGTTCACAGAACACCTTCTAGAGGCCTTCATTATGAACTGGGTCTAATGTTTTTTCAGCATTTGTGTCTGATGTAAGCCATATATTTAACTTACATAAATAATGATAGACAATTATTGTTGCTTTATAATTGCAGTAAGGGTATGTCTATCAGCTCCTTAAGTAGTGTTCGACAGTTTTTTAATTAGGTTTAATACTCTTTTACATATTGATTTCATGTATGTTTGTGTGGGCTTTCAGTTCAGGTAATTATCGAATATAATCCTAAAAATTTTGCTGTTTGGCCAATTGGTATGGAATGATTTCTGATTTTTAAATCTATTTCTTCACCTTTTTTCCACTTTTATTTTTATAAAACATTACTGAAAATTTAAACCTACAGATGGGAGCCCATTCATCTATTTTATTATAGCTTTATTAATGATTTGCTCTGCATGTTTTGTGAGATGCTAGATAATATCATCGTAGAAATCATCCATCTCTGAGGGTGCACCAATTCCAGTTGGTAGATTATTACTGATGTCATTTATTGCTAAAGTAAACGGTGTGCCACTAAGGACGCTTCCTTGTGGAACACCATTTCAAATGAAATGTACTTGACAATGTATCGTCATTCCCTTGAAAAGTGCGATTTGTCGAACAGTTCTGGATAAGCCTGGGTAAATGTCCACGCGGATGCTGTTGTTATGTAACGTTTTAATATTGTTTTCGTTCAAATCCTCTTCGTATGATCTTCCAGGATTAGAGAGAATCCAGTGTAAGATCTGTTACATTGTGACCCAAACTGGGTAAGTCAAAATTTTATTTTCTCGAATGTGCCATGTTAGTTAAGCATTTACCATTTTCTCTAGTAATTTGCACAAACAACTTGTTAAAGAAATTGGTCTGTAATTATTTTACATTACTGGGATCTTTTCAGGTTTGGGGACAGGAATAATTATAGCTTTATATACCATTTCATCTGGAAATAAATTTCCAATCTGTTAACTTTATTCTCATCTAACAAGTATGTCTTTGCCAAAGGTGCTAAATGACAGATCATTTCAAAACAAATACTGTCCACCTCAGAGGCAAATTGTGCTGTTCAACAGAGCAAATTCAGCTCTTCCATATTAAATTTTCTATTATAATATATATTTTCTATTGTTTCAAAATTCATTTATTGTGAATTCTATTATTTTCCTTATTACATACTCATGCAATTTTTATCACTACTTACTTTGCTGAATTTTCACCTATTGCATTACTTATTTCTTTAAGATCAAGTATTTTTTTCCCATCTTTTATTATGGCATGTCTAGATAGTTAACATAGAGTACCATTTATTTTCTAATTTTCCCCATATTCTTTATATCAGACATTATAGAATCTGGTATATTTTTCTCCATGAAATAATTCTTCCTTGAATTACTTCTCTTTTAAATTTTGCACATGTTGGTTATATAGAGGTTTTAATGTATCCAATTAATAATAATAATAAATGAGTTTTATAAGGTTCCTTCTAATATCAGTAATGTTTTAATCATTTACTGAATTTTCCTATTCAAAGTTATCTAATGTCTTCCATTTGGTGTTTATTTTATTAATTCTGTTAGTTTTCAGACCACCCATGGGACTTGTGCTGTTGGATGAGATTTGGATTTTAATTGCTATCAGCATTTGTGATGAAATCAAAAAGAAATTTATTACTTTCAATATGGCCTTTTAATTATTCAATTGGTGGGGATATTCTAGTGTGGAATTCATATTGCTCCCAATCTGCTTTATAAATGTTACATTGCGGGACATGCTTGGTGGGATTATTTTGTAATAATGAAATTAATATTGGGAAATGATCACTTGTGTGTAAGTCATCAACAGTATTCAATCCCAATCTGTCTACTATGTTTGTTGTACATAGAGGATTAAGTCGATTGAGAAAAATGTTCCAGGTGTTTTTAGAAAAAATATGTACTGAATTTCGTTATCATTTCTCCCAGCACATATCCTTATGAATCTATAAGATTCTTCTATTTTACATCCTGCTCTACTTAGTCTGTACAATTACAGTCCACATCGGGTTGTGGACATGTAAATTACCTACTACTAATGTAGGTTCCTTGGCATTATTAAGCAATTCTTGGAGTTTGTCAAAGTCATAATTTTTATTAGGTCGATTGTATAAATTATGAATTACATAATTATCGTTTTTTATTCGTATTCTAATACTCGATGTTTGCAGATCAGCAAAGTTTACAGGTATTATGTCATATGTACTATTATGTACATATATAACAGTACCTAAATTTCTACTTCCTCTTGTGATGTTGATGCGCTAAGGTATATTTGTAAGAGACCGTGCGCACCGACCTCGGTCTCTTCCAGCACCGCGTGTGTGTGTTGATGCGTTCGTCATCCATTGGAGGGACAAGACAGAATAGGAGCATCCATTTGCATTTTTCTCACTACTTAAGAACCTGCTTCTACCATACAATATTTCCATCCCGGTTTCTCCTAACCATTATTTGTCTTGATATATGTACAATCACCACTACTTGCATTGCCATGCAAGCATTCTAATCATGTACTCATAATGTTCCACTGAATCTTCTGTATCAAACTGTATGTATGTTTCTGTTTGTGAAGATGCCAAACGTCTTGCCATTTCACATATATTATGCTACTGCATTGTAATTATTAATCTGTCTTGAATCTCATGCAACTGTGCATATGTAGAATTTACAGCGCTTTCCACTGATATACGTTTTATCACTGTACGTTTATTGTCTCTCTCACAATTGTCATCTGTTGTCTGCCGACAAACACAGATGCCAAAACATTACCTCTGTTTTGTTCTGTCTGTGTATTAAACTTCACTTTTTCTGCCACTTTGGAGCCAATAACATCTTTGAGATTCTATTACATTCATTATTAGGAACCACCAATAAACCAGTCAACACCAGCCAGTATGTCCACTCAATCTGTCCTTACACTGGTGGTGAATGTCTGAAAGGACCAGCCAGCCCTAAGATGATGACCACATTAACAGACCCTTCACTGCCTCGCTGCTTCCCGCCATTCCCAAGCTCTTAGTAGATGTCCAACCCTCCGAGATGACCCACCCCACCACTGGAGCCTCCTCCAGGAAACCTGAAGCCACCCCCAAACTCGTACCAGACAGAAAGCTGACCAACGAAGGACCACCCCAACGTCATCCTTCCAGCCTGCTGCGGTACCTCGAGCTGGCTACCAAAGGATCAGCCGCCATCATCCTTCAGCCCTCCAGGCCGGCTACCGAAGGATCAGCGGCCATCATCCTCAGCCCGTTACCACTCCAGCTGGCTGCGAAGGATAGTCTGGCGTCACCTTCAACCGCGCTACCCCTTCCTCCTGGGACTGCCGGCCAGCACAGCGTAAACTCTACCGCCCTGGCCCAAGCCCCTTCAGCTGTTCACAATTGTCATGCAGACGATTTCCGCATCAGTGCCGCAGTGGGAAAGGGAGTATTATGAGACCTATCACATGACCTCGGTCTCTTTCCAGCACACGTGTGTGTTCGTGTGATTCAATCATCATTGGAGGACAAGACAGAACAGAGCATCCCATTTCTCACTCATAGAATGCAAACTTCTATATACAATATTTCCGCCTGTTCCTCCTAACCATTGTTGTGTGATTTGTGTACAATCACCATACTTACATTGCCATGCAAGCATTCTAATCATGTACTCCTGCATGAAAGTAATTCCACCCGATCTTCTATCCAAACTTTATGTACTGACACATTTTGTAAGTATAAGCGTCTAACCACTTCACATATATTATGCTACTGCATTATTCATCATCATGGAATCTCATGCAATTTAGCCCATTTGTAAATTCCTGGTCTTTCACTGGTATATGTTTTATCACTTTGACGTTTATTGTCTATAATTCCTTCATCTGTTTGTGCCATAAGGCAAACACAGATGCCGAAACATTACCTCTTTTTGTTCTGTCACCGTGTGGGTGCTTCTTTTCCACCCACACGAATTATTTTTTTATCTTCGAAGATTCTGTGCATTCATTCAGTAAAGGAACGCAATAAACCAGTCAACACCCAGCCAGTATGTCACTCAATCGTCCTTACATATTTACCCTAGCATGCTGATATTGTTTTGTTGATATGTTGTAAATATAGCATCATTGGTTCGTATTCTTTTACTTTTCGTTATTCTTCCTGGGTGTAATCTGGTATGTAGACCATTTACGTTCCATTGTATAATGCACTATTGAAAATATTCTGTTTATAGCAGTCAGGTTTTACTCTCTTTGTATTATCAATTTAGTTTTTTCTAATAATTTACTCCACGACATTCATTTGTTTTCTTTATAATATACTAAGTGCTCAGCTGTGCATCCTTTCATAGTTACTCCAGTCCAGGGTTTCTTTTTCTATATTTCATAAATTTTCTTATAATGTTTGTTAAATATCTTTTGTTAAACTTTATTATTATTGCACAATTCTAAAAACTGCAGTCACTGTTGTCTTTAACTTCAAGTGTTTGGATATCTGTATCCATAGGCTTTACTATTAGTTTAGAATAAAGTATATTCTTAGTTTGTTTTGTTCTTTCTTTGTACCTTGTCTTTGGTTTAACCGATGTGCTCTAATTACAGTTAGTTTTTCATTTTGGGTGAGTGATTCTCATGAGGCCTTTTTTTTATCTTTAATTTCCACTCCATCACGACTTTCCTCTGTTTCTTCTGTAGTAGTATCATCATTATCTTGTGCTATTTGCAGTAACATTTCAAAAGAGTTGGATAAAATGTTACCCATATCCTCTGTGCCTGTTTCTTGATTCTTTACCATTTTAGTTTTTTTTTCTGTAAAGCATTATTTTCTTCTTGGTTTGTTGGCACAGTTTGTTGCATATCTGTATATGTACGGTTCATTATTAGCTCTTGTTGTCAAGGCATATTTAAGTTTCTTAGCAAGGTCTTGAATTCCTCTCACTTTTAATTCTGATTTAGCCTCTCTATTAGATATTTCTCTTCTTTCTTGTAAGTTTCAATTTCCGTGTTGTACCATGCTACATATATGCATTCTTTGGATCTTGCATGATGATTCTGCCCCAGTTTATACATTTCGGTTCCTTTGTAATTCCGTTGTGGCATGTTCTCCAGATCCACATTACGCACATACAGGTTCGTTTCCCGACAATATTTTGTGCATTGCCCATATTTTCTACAGTTTGACACTGTAGTGGCTGTGTAGGACGTAGGGCCTTATTTCTCTGTTTTGACCTAAACTTTTGCTTTGGGGTAGATCTTGACCCTCAAATTTTATTTTCATGATTTTTAACATTTTCTTATTTTTGTTTACTTGGTATATTACTGTATATGTACCTCACAATCTTGGACTCTAGGATATCTTTTTTTTTTGACTGTCCAAAGAATATTCTTATCGATTGGTTCATCCTCACTGTTCTCCAGAGCATTGTTACCCTGAATGCTGTTCATAGTGTCATGTTTTTAATTTTTACTTTTGTATTATCTATTGTTGTTATAGACATATAGTTCTCAGACTGACTCTTTGTTGTGGCTTCTATAAGCCAGGTATTTTCTCTTATCTGTCTAAACGACATTTCTGTCGTTGAATGTCCGTTAATAAATGGTTTTCCAACTTTGGTTCAAATTTTCCGTTCTGTTCTAAGGTTAGAAAACAGCAACAACTTCACTCCCAAGAGGGGAGTCAGAAGTGAGTCAAGGTTGAGTCAAGACGATATTTACTTCTTTGCAGGTTTGTTTTTGTGTACTGGAGCGTGAGTTCAATGTAATTACATTAGTATTTTTTTCTGTTTTCAGAAAGGGTTATCAAAAGAGGTTCCAGTGGTTGTCAACTGTGCCGAGTCACTACCATCAATCTTGCCCAGGGGTGCTCAAATCTTTAACACTACTTAGCATAAAGATCGAGGTAGAGTATATAAGAAAAAAATAAATGAATAAACCTGAAAACCTTAAAAAGATATCATCAGCCTTTCATGGAGTTTATTCTTCCGACAATGCCACAAGTGAGAACTGACTCCCAAATGTCCGCGCCCTACCCTACCCCACTGGCTTGATGGCACACATGGTTAGAAATTAGCCCAATTAATAAGCCAAACCTGTTTGCTGGGACTGAGAGTATTTCAAGAATGCAATCAGCCTTATTTGTAGTATATGCTGGGCAGTGGGTGGGCAGTCCTGCCCTGAGCCAGGCCCTGGAGATCCGTGGTCTAGCCTAAAGAATAGTTCCACTGAGCTATCAATCTGGCGCTCTCAGGTCTGAACATTATCCGGGCAGCTGATGGTGCCACTATTTAGCTTCGGATATAAACCCATTCCCAGCTACAATATCTTTTCCTGTTTATCAGGTCCAATAAATTTTAGTAAAAGCGGAAAATTCTACAAAAATTAATTCAAACAAATATATAATGGCATAAGGGACTCTTGGACTCAAACCCGAGAACAGATTCCTGGGGTTCAAGAGCCCCCTCACCAGGTCAAGGAGGTCCCATATCGACGGGGAGGAATCTACGTAACCTTTAATTATTGCACTGAAGAAAATCACTGATTTTACAGTAATCTATGTAACCTTTAATAATTGCACTCAGAGAATCACTGATTTTTACAGGGGTCTATATAAGCTTTAATTATAGCATTCAAGCGAATCACTCCTGATTTTACAGAAACCTATATATAACCTTTAATGCTGAAGCATTCAAAAGAATCATTCTGATTTTACAAAAATCTATGCAACCTTTAATTATTGCATTCAAGAGAATCATTCTGAATTTACAGGAATTTACGTAACCTTTAATAACTGCATTCAAGAGAATCACTCTGATTTTACAAGAATCTATGCAACCTTTAGTTACTGCATTCGAGATCACTGATTTTACAGGTATCTACGTAACCTTCAATTATTGCATTGAAAATCACTGATTTTGCAGGAATCTACGTAGCAACTGGTGTGCATTCAAGTGAATCCGCTCTGATTTAAAAGGTATCTAAGTAACCTTACAATTATTACACTAGAGAATCACTCTGATTTACAGGAGTCTATGTAACCTTTGCTGTGCATTTAAAGAGAATCACTCTAAATTTGCAGTCTATGTAACCTCTAATTATTGCATTCAGAGAGAATCACTCTGATTTTACAGAAATCTATGTAACTTTTGATTATTGCAATGAAGATAATCACTCTGATTTTACAGGAATCTACGTAACCTTTAATTATTGTATTCAAGAGAATCACTCTGATTTTACAGGAATATACATAATCTTTACAATTACTGCATTCAGGAGAATCCTCTGCTTTTACAGGGATCTACTTAACCTTTAATTATTGCATTGAAGAGAATCACTCTGACTTTACAGGAATCTATGTAACCTTTAATTATTGCATTCAAGATAATTACTCTGATTTTGAAATCTATAACAGCCTTTAATTATTGCACTGGAGGAAAGAGGAATCACAGATTTAGGCATCTACATAACCTTTAATTAATATATTCAAGTGCTCTGATTTTACACAGAGATCTACTTAACCTTTAATTGGCCATTGAGAGAAATCACTCTGATTTGCAGGAATCTATGTAGCCTTTAATTATTGCATTCAGAATCACTCTGATTTTACAGGAATCTACTTAGCACTGTTACTGCACTGCAGAGAATCCCCCTTTGATTTTACAGTAATCTATGTAACCTCTAATTACTGCATTCAAGATAATCATTCTGATTTTACAGGAATTTACAAAACCTTTAATTAATGCTTTCAAGAGACTCACTCTGATTTTACAGGAATCTATGTAACCATTAATTATTGCATTTAAGGGAATCACTCTGATTTTACTGGAATCTACATAGCCTTTAATTATTACATTAACTGAATCACTCTGACTTTACAGGAATCTATGTAACCTTAAATTACTGCTTTCAAGAGACTCACTCTGATTTTACAGGAATCTATGTAACCATTAATTATTGCATTCAAGATAATCTCTGATTTTACATGAATCTACATAAACTTTGTACTGAATTCAGAGAGTATCACTCATATTTACAAGATCCAGTAACACTAGTTATTGTATTCAGAGAATCACACTGACTTACAGTAATCTACACACCCAGCCTTTAATTGTGCACTGAAGATACTCTGATTTTACATGAATCTCATAACCTTTAGTGTACATTCAAAGAAAAACCACTCTGAATTTACAGGAATCTACATAACCTTTAATTGTTGCACTGAAGAGAATCACTCTGATTTTACAGGGATCTATGTAACCCTTAATTACTGCAATAAAGAGAATCACTCTGGTTTTGCACGAATCTATGTAAACTTTAATTATTGCATTTAAGATAATCACTTTGATCTTACAAGCATTTAAATAACCTTTCATTATTGCATTGAAAGAATCATTCTGATTTTCTGAATCTACATAACATTTAATTGTGCATTTAAGATATCCTCCTGATTTTCCCAGGAATCTATGTAACCTTTAATTGGCCATTCATGATAATAATCATACAGTTTTACCAAGAATCTACCTATAATTGTGCATTCAAGAAAGTGCTTTCTGATTTTACATGAATCTGCGCAACCTTAATTATTGTATTGACTAGAATTACTCTGATTTTACAGGAATCATGTAACCCTTAATTATTGCACTGAAGAGAATCTCTATGATTTTACAAGAATCTAAGTAACCTTTAATTATTACACTGAAGAGAATCACTCTGACATTACAGGAATCTATGTAACCTTTAATTATTGCTATGATTCTACAGGAATCTATATATCCTTTATTTATTCCATTCAAGAGAATCACTCTAATTTGATATGGAGGATCAAGTTGGCTGCCAAACAAAACAAAAAAAATAATTATTACTTATTCTAATTCATTTTACACAGGTAAATTTTCTGTCTAAACTCCTGTTTTGGGAATCTAGGAATCCAATAAATTTATTTAAATCACAGTACATTATAATGATTACATATTTATGAAAACTAAGATGGATGACCAATATGGCTATCAGACTACAAAAATTTATCATTATTCATTCAGCTCATATTACAGGAAATGTGTGCTGTCTAAACCTGTGTTTTGGGGATATGGCAATCCAATTAGCCAATCACATTATCTGATGAAGTGAAGTGATTATACGCCTTATAAATAAAAATGATGGAGGAGAAAAAAAGCTGCCAAATTATGAAAATCCCCATTACTCATTTCAATTTACTTTACTCACGTAAATTTGGTGTCTAAATCCTTTTTGGGAATCTGGAAATCCAACCAACTTATCTGAATAACAGTACATTGAAGTGATTAGATTTTTCAACATCTAAGATGGGGTACCAATAAGGCCGCCAAACTTAGTGTAATGATCACTTTGGAAAATATTTATATAAATCCCTATATTATTAATTTCTGAAAAACAGGTTTACAAATAATGCTGTTGCTTTCTTCTTCATATGAAAGCTTGATTGTGTAGATTCTCAGTTCTCAACTTGACATGGTCCACAAGCAGATGTTCATGGCAGTTCTTAGCCTTAGCAACTGCAACGCATTTGATAAGCAGTTTTACAATTACAGAGGACCATCTGAAGGATGCTTTCTGGTGCAGCAGTTTTCTTGTTTATAACTGGCACAAATTGATTGTCCTCCGTTTTCCATCCGCAATCCACTACATTCATGTCACTTTCGTTTCCAGTCCACACCATGATCTGATATTACACTCTAAAGCTATGATATTTTTTCGAAGACTTAGTGGGTGGGAGGAGTTCTGGGGTAACAAATGACTTGGCAAGAGACAATTTTTTTCATAAAAGCATTGTAACACAAAGATGAAAGTGAACTGCTCTTGCCAGTTATGAGCAAGAAACTTGCTGCACCAGAAGCCTCCTTCAGAAGGTCCTCTGTAATTGCAAAACTGCCTATCAAATGTGTTGCAATTGCAAAGGCTAAGAACTACCGTGGACATCTGCTTGTGGACCTTGTCAAGTTCAGAACTGTGAGAACCCACACAATTAAGCTTTACAGGAAGAAGAAAGCAACAGTGAATATTTGTAAACCTGGTTTTTCAGAAATTGATAATACTGGATTTATGATAACATTTTACCAGTAATCATTACACTAAGTTTGGTGGCATTATTGGTACCCCATCTTGGAAATGTTGAAAAATCTAGTACTTCAATGTACTATTATTCAGACTAATTGGTGGATTAGATTCCAAAAAAGTTTAGACACCAAATTTGCATTGAATAAAGTAAATTGGGAAAATAATTAATGGAGATTTTTATAATTTGTATGTACACTCCTCCATCCTGATTTGTATTTATATATATAATCCTTCCAGTTTTACTGTAAGTCAGATGACTAACTGGATTGCCATATCCCCAAAACACAGGTTTAGACAGCAAGTTCATTTCTGTAACAGTATCGGGAAATGAATAATAGTGATTTTGTGAACAGCCATATTGGTGTCATCTGATTTTATAAATGAGTAATCACCGTAATATGCATGATTTGCATCATTAATGGATTCTAGATTCCCAAAACAGGTGTTTCGGCAGTTAATTTACCTATGTAAAATGAGTTAAAATAAGATTTTTTGTTTGGCAGCCATATTGATCCTCTATATTAAATTCGTATATATGTATTAGACTATATTTAATATTCTGAATTTAGATGTACATGGTCTTTGAACTCCCAAGTCACCCAAGAAACAGGTGTTTGAGCACAAAATTTACTTGTATAAATAAATTCTAGAATGAATAATGGAAATTTTCATAATATGGCAGCCACACTGGTCCTGCATCTTTAGATTTTGTGAATATATAATGCTTGGCCATAACAGATCTGCTAATTGGCTCTAGTCCCCATAGTGAGGTGTTAGGTACAGCATTTATTTATCTGGGTTGAATGCGAGAAACAGCAGCCATTTTTAAGGATTTAAAGGGCTAGTATAGACGCCATCTTGATCAGACCTTTTGGATGGTCAGATTGTAGTAGGCACATAACAATGTTAACATACACAAATGCTATAATAACCAGTTGAGAAACCTTTTGCAGCCATTTTCAGGAGATAAGGTGTTTTTCATAAACGTCTGGCTGTTATTGCATTCAAGATAATCCTCTGATTTAGCAAGTATTTATACTATGTAACGTTTAATTACTGCGTGAAGATTCACTTTCACTGCAGGAATCTATATGACACTAGTGTGCATTGAAGAAACACTCTGATTTCACAAGAATCTAAGTAACCTTGAATTATTGCATTGAAGAGAGCCACTCTGATTTTACAAGAATCTAAGTACCCTTTAATTATTGCATTGAAGATAATCACTCTGATTTCACAGGCATCTACGAAACCTTTACTTATTGCATTTAAGAGAATCACTCTGATTCTGTAGGAATCTATGTAACCTTTAATTATTGCATTCAAGAAAATCACTCTGATTTTACAGAAATCTGTCTGTACCCCAATTATTGCACTAGAGAATCACTCTGATTTGTAGGAATCTGTGTAACCTTTAAAGTGTGCACTGAAGAGAATCACTCTGGTTCCAGGAAATCCTATGCCAACTAATTATTACATTTAAGAGAATCCCTCTCTGATTTTACAGGAGTTTACACATAACCTTTAATCATTGCATTTAAGAGAATCACTCTGGTTACTGGAATCTACGCCTCAGTGTGCATAGAAACCACTCTACAGTTTTACAGGAATCTACGTAACCTTTAATTACTGCATTCAAGAGGATGCACTCTGATTTTGAGAATCACAAACGCTAGTGTGCACTGAGAACCACTCTGATCTTACAGGAAATCTTATACTTGACAACTATATTATTGCATTCAAGAGAATCACTCTGGTTTATACAGGAATCTATGTAACCTTTAATTACTGCATTCCAGATAATCACTTTGATTACAGGAATCTACATACAGTAACCTTTAATTACTGCATTTAAGAGAATCACTTTGATTTTATAGGAATCTATCGTAACCTTTAATTATTGCATTTAAGAGAATCACTTTGATTTTACAGGAATCTATGCAACCTTTAATTATTCACTTTAAGATAATCACTCTGATTTTACAGGAATCTATGTAACCTTTAATTAGTGCATTCAAAAGAATCACTCTGATTTTACAATAATCTGTAACCTTTAATTACTGGGT
>NC_089782.1:54391787-54434287 GCF_040412425.1 Macrobrachium rosenbergii | reverse complement strand
GTAACTGATTTGTAATTAAGTCAGTGATTTTATCTTTTAAGTCATTCTTGAACATTTTTCTAATACTGGGGTCCAAATAATGCGTGCCAGGGCTAAAGTTAAAATTAGCTGCCTAATACGTACAAAATTTAATAACAAAATGGAAAAACACTGGCTGTTTGTACCAATTTAAGCGGGAAGATGCTTAAACGATAGCAGACAACGCACAAGTTGGAAATCGGAATGAAAATCTGGCAAAGGCAACCAGAACACCTTTCATCACACTTTTATATCGCTCTTTCCGACTTCCACAGGGCAAGAATTCTAGAATGTCACCGGACGAGAATAAATTTTTATGCGCGATTGATTCCATCCGGATTCCGCGTCTCTCGAAAATCTTTCTCTGTCTGTAAAGACGTTCACTTCGTACAAAAAAAACAACAACAACTGAAGGGTTTTTGTTAGTTTATTTATTTATTTATTTTTGTTGCCTATTTACTGAATAAAAATGAAACAGGAAAGTTTGATTAGAAACTGGTTCCCGTTCCTAATCGTTGAGTGTTTGGGATGAGGTTACTAACTCTGTGTTTGTTGATATCTTAGGAGATGTTATTTACCATTCTGTTCATTATTATCTATTCATGGCTGTGAAATATAGAATAAACTGTATTAGAATGAAAGATCTTGTGCAAATTAGCATAATGAAATGGAGTCATAGACGGGAATTGAGTAATGAAGTTAAGAATTACATACAACATCAAACTTCCTTCACATTTTGAACACCCCACCTCTCTCTCTCTCTCTCTCTCTCTCACACACACACACGCACACATACATACATAGTACACACCTCTAAAAAACATTTATTTTCAACAATAAACTCTTTCACTTTACAGGGGCCGGTTCCAGGAAAAATGCAACATAACTGTCACTTCCATATTCATATTTTGACTTTAAGCTGAACCATACACAAAACACGTACACACGCATACACACACACAAACACGTACACATACATACACACATATATATATATACATATTTATAATTATATATATATATATAAATATATATATATATATATATATATATATATATATATATATATATATATATATATATATATATATATATATATATATATATATATATATATATATATAAAGACCTTCGCTGCTGGACCCGCGCTTGAGTTCACCTGGTATGTTCAATCTCTGAACACAGGATATGACGCAATCCAAAGGGGCGTAAGGTAGGTGACTCAGCACCCCTTGCATGTGGGTTAGGGGTTTGGGTAAGGAAAGATGACCCATCACCCACGACGCATTCCACCAGCAGGACATGGGACACACCAGACGCCCTGCATATGTCCTGTTTCCTAGGGCGGTCGAATTCAGAAATATTCTTCCTTTTTGGGGTGAATGGAATTTATCGGTTAGTCCATCTCACACCCAATGTTGGCCTCTTCGAGCTCACTGTGACTCATTGCCGTTCACATTAGACTTCTGAGGTCTGTTGCAAGTTTCATTATCTAGTTTTGTTGTGATCCATCACCTCTCACATTAGGATCCTGCGGTCTGCTGCCAAATTTAGCGTTGCTTGTATTTTTTCACGGCAGGGGCGTTAATACCCAGTTCTGCTCTTACTGACATTACGCTTTGTTTTTTCTTAATTTTTCATTCTGTTATACAGTCCATACAGCTCGTTTTTCAGTGGCTATTTACCTGATCTTGATGGGAAATCTTAATGCAACTTTTGTGATCGAAAATAAATAATCCACTAGCGGCAACAGAAGTGGATTTAGAATAACCCGGCTACAGTTAAAATTTTTTTTTAGTTATTGTCAGTACAACTAAATTTGCATTCTAATCTTTCTCAGATGATAATAGAAAAAATAGTTAATATTAAGATGTGTCATTTAATGCAACTAGTTGAAAACTTTATGAGTCTGAGGAAACAAATATATGATAATAAGATGGGACTGTTCGTATATTTCTAGATTTACTGTTAGCTCATCAAGATGATAAAACCGATAACTTTGAAGAAGCATCAGATATGATTCATGGTTATTGAATTGTTTCTTGACTACCGACTAGAGAAGAAAAGACAAAAATTATTTGCAAAGATTGCAAGTATCCAATTTCACCACTGTTAACGCCACATGTCAAGATAATTTCCAGATTTAATTTGAATTAATCTGCATTTTTATATTCCTGTGTTTCACATTATAATGTTTTAATGCAAAGGCAAATGGTAAAGGCAACCCAGTCTATCCCTGGTCTGGATAAAACGAGAAAATGAGGGCTGAAAGTAAACAGAGTGGACTCTTGTGCCAGGGGAGGAAATACTCTTCTTTTCTGATATTTATTATTCTGGAGTTATTTCCTTTTTAATGCATACTGAGGAGGCTAGGATAACATAGTACATAAAGTTGGTATTTTCCTCTCAAGATCGATTCTAAGAAACCTGCAGTGAAGCTTAGGAGTGTGGTGCTCGCATGCTCAAAGGATGTTTCCAATCTCTTGGAATTTTCCTTTGTCTCTGCAGAAAGTATTTTTATCAAGATCACTAAACTAGAAGAGTTTATAATTCATTCATCCTTTTCGTAATGACTCAAATGTTTTGTCTTACTTTCGCTGATGGATTTTGGGCCTCATTGAAGCCCGTTACCACCCACAGCAGACAACTAAAGTTTGTTACTTGGTTTTTCAACAATGCAAGGGGGGTATCTGCTTATTCGGAAATAGGACCGAATTAGATTTCTTGTTGTTGACCAAATAATGTCTCAGTATAGAGGGGTATTCACAATTACAACTGTTACTACTGAAAATAATAACAATATTAACCATATGATTATAATACCAGCCAATCATGCTGTGAAAATAAATAAACCTTAGAGCAATCAAAGCGATTGTCACTTTACTTAACACAAATTACGTATTTGAAATAAAAAAAGAGGATGGCTGAGCGTAGGGTTAACAACTACCTTTTATGATACCATGCTTTAATGAAGCTTGCAACAAACCTTATCAGTCTGGAGCAGGCAACATTGGCCCGCAGTGAGGTAGGAAAGCCAACAAAGTAAGCAGGAATGACAAACAGTAAGAGATATCGAGAGAGGCTGAAAGTCACTTGTGATTGTAAGTCTTGAGATTTTAGATTGCTGCCCATATGTTGTTCCAGGCTCTTGATTCCAAATCTCACTGTTGATATATTGGGAAAGTTCAATGTGGCTTTAGGACTCGTCTCTAGTTTCTCTACAGAGCCCAAAATTTATTCTAAATCTACGCAACTAACTCTGTCAATACTACTTCTATTTATTTTCTTATTTCTGCTTTCCCTTTTTCCAAATACAAGTGTTAAATTTTCACCAAAGTTGCCTTGCAAGTCTATAACATTTCATGCTTGTTCTATTTCGGTATTTGTGTATTTTGAGTCCGTGTTCCCTAGTTTGGTGACTTAGATTTTTCATGACTTCTAAGCTCGTTTCATCCAACCTACCGTGAGTGATAACAGAGAAGCTGAGCATAAGGTCGTGTGAAGACACAAGCTTTATCAAAACTTACAACAAACCGCAGGGGCTTGCCGACAATTTACGTGATTTTGTAAAGCTATGGGTACTGCCACCAGAGTAAATTTTTCTACTATACCTTTTGCTAGGTTGCAAATAAGGGAAAGGATTTAGAGAAAAACATAAAAAGGATATCTTTTTTTTCGCTTATATTAAGAAATAGACAACATATACAACGTGCTGATGAACCAAGATAGTGCATCTTATACACCACAGATTCGATTAGTACCAAGCGAGTATCTTAATCGCGTTATCAACAATTCATTTACAATTCGTCGTCATCAGTTTGAGCACAGCAAAGTCTTGGGTTAGAATGGAGGAAAGGTCATCGTATTTCGGTCTGGGTGACTGGGTCATATGAAGTCTTAGAAGATGTCGTGGCAACAAGTCTGTTCTTTGACGTGTCTGGGAATGTTCCCCCGGAGAAAGTTCTGTCGATGTATGGACGTCATCTCCAGAGACGATGGAAAGACGACCTCCAGGAGAGGTTATACGCACTGGATGTTGGGGGCCACTTGATGACTGGACAGGTTGGAAATGAGACCAAAGTGCAAGAAAAAAAAAGAAAACAGTGACCATCAATGTTATGGTAGGGTATCAAACTGTTCCTTTCATGATACGAGTTGCTGTTGAGCTCTTCCACTTCTCCCAGGTGAGTTGAGATCTATCTTCATCTTTCCCCTCATTGAACCCACTGACTTACAGACTTCCGTCGTTCAATCTCTACTCTAAGAAGTTGACGTCTGTGCGCCCGAAGTACTCGTTAGACTTCCTGTACAGGGAGGACTCCGAGCAAGGGCGAGCCGTTTCGGGAAAGTCGCAGATGAGACGCTCCTGGTCGAAGACGGTGCCCTCACCGCAGACGTAGGAGAACATGCGGGTGACGAACACGTCGTTGTCGATGTAGGGCAAGCAGATGTGGAAGATGGCGCAGTTATTGGCTTCGTCGGCGTAGTATCCGTAGGGCAGGTCGCCGCAGTCGAAACCCGTCTGGATGTTGCCGACGATCAAGGAGGCGTTGGACGGAAGCTCGAAGTTGAACTGCGTCGAATCCCTGCGCTCTCTGGGTAGGGCGGCGGCAACGGCCAGAACAGACAGAACTGAAATTTAATGTATGTGAAATGAGAAAGAGATCATCATCATCGTCGGTATTATTGTTATCCAAAATGCGTTAAAGTTCTTGTAACGAAATCTAAACGATTATTAACTTGCAAGGCAAGCTTCCTCAAAGCAGAGTGACCCTATGAGGAAAGCAGCTACTAGAGGAAATTAGACAAATAATAAACAGAGACAAAACATGAAAAGGTTGAATTTCTAAAACCAGCCTGCACCACCGAAAATGAAAATAAAAATGAAAAGTGCAAAAGGAATCCATATGATAAAAACAAAGAAAAACAGACTGCCATTTCCAGGGTTAGTCATAAGGAAGGATGGGCAAAATGGACAACTTTAGGCTACAGAACCTACATAACTGAGAGAGTAGGATAAGGACTAAACTATGTACTGGGCATTCCTTGACACTTCCAGACAGAATACTTCATTACTCGCCGTAATGAGTTTCCGACATTATGACTCACGGCCTCTTGCATTAGGCCGATCAGGTTTGTTGCAAGTTTCAGTAACTTTTTGTTTTACTTTATACACAGACTACAGTCTTCTTATATACGGTTTTGGGCCTGGCGTGAGCGTATAAACGCTCCTTTCAAATAAAAAACATTTTAAAAAGAAAGTTTAACACTGATTAAGCCACCAAAAGACCAGCTCAAAAGAAGAGAGGATGAATATCCAGTTAACTCCCTTCCTATAAAATCAAACTACAATAGACCTTAGGTGTTTGATATTAGCAGCAATGCGTCACAATAAGGCCAGGGAAGACGAAAGGCTAAGAGAATTAGCTGAACATATTACATGAAAACAGCAACTGCCATTAATAGTTAAATAAGTTAATCCCAGATTTTTTTCTTCATTTGTATCTTGCTTCTATTCGTTCATTATAATCTTACATCTTTTTTCTTTTTTACCGAGACATGTCAGTTTAAAACACACACACATACGTGCAAGCACACAAGCAAAAATTTCTATTTTGCCTGGAAATCAAAGCCAACGAAATTCACTTCATGGCTGCAAAAGCTTTAGAATTTTGGAAAACAACAACGAAAATTCAACGGTAAATGCGGTCATTTTATTGTTGATGCTGTTACGATTAATTCCTTCAAGCTCTGCTATAAGTGCATTCCGCTGCTCCGGTGAGCAGTGGAATGCAATCATCTTTTAAGACAAAAGGCATGTATACATGCTGAAAAGGTAAATATCTGCGGAAGATAGAAATCAGAATGCAAAAGACAGGGTACGAAAGACTGAGGTCCATCTCTTATAAGGGAAACCGTAAGTGTTGAATGCTATTTGTAATAGTAATGGCGGCCTCAAGCCTGACTTTAAAAACGGGGATTTTTGGTAAGTTTAGTGACCTGGCAACAAAAGAAAATCAAAACTTTAGTTAAACCAAGTAACAACTAAACTAGCCTTTATACTTGTAAAAAGGCCTTGGCAGTCTGGTTCAAGTACCAACGGACCAAGGAGTAAGAACGAGCCAAATAACTAGCTAAAATTACTAGCTCTGTGGACGAGAAAACATGATTATATGATATTTTGGCCACTGATACAAGGCCATCAAAACATCAAGCTGTCAGGTATTTAATGCTATTGACGACAATACTATACGGTAAATATTATTTGACACAGCTGCTGGTGTACCAACATCTATTGGGGAAAGACGTTGTAAAGGCAAGATCATTTAGAATCAGTCAATAAATCAGTTGGTGAAAGATAAGTAAATAAATGAAAAACTATAATAATTTGAGATATAGAGAAAACAAGAGCATTTGGAGAAAAAAGATCACCACCAAAGCTGGGTAATCCACCCCCAAAAAGTCCCTTTCCTCCTCAAAATTACATCCCTGTCTCTTTCAAAATCTAATCACCCTTTCCCAGTCACTACGCCCATATTGGGTAAAAATATTTGTAAAAATTCCGGTATAAGCTTTAGCTAATCCTGCCAACGATCAGATAAACAGAAACAAACAGACTTATTAAGAAACAAACTGAACCAAAAAAAAAAATTAATAATATATAATAACCTCTTTGGCAGAGGTAAATATGAGTGAACAAATAGAGAGTATGATAATACAAACTATTACATGAATTCAAGAAATTGTATGCACGTCATAAAGATTCATTTCTTTCCTTTCTTCCTCTCTTTTTGTAGGAAGGATCATGGGCTACTAAGGACAATGCGCTGCCCCCTTGTGCAGACAAACATATAGAAATATAATTGAGGTTGAACAGGATTGGAGATCCTAAACCAGCAGAAAATGATTACAAAAAGAACCACGAAAAGGTCACCATAAGACATGAGAGATCGAAAGTAAATATAAAAGAAGAGTAAAAAAAATTTTGAGAGAGGGATCAGATTCATGAAATGCAACGAAAGTAAAAAAAAAAAAAAAAGTTAAATGAAAAATCAAGCCCAGCAAAGAAAAAAAATTGAGCGAAAATGACTGAGTCAAAACTTACCAACTGCAAGGACCTTCATAGCGTCGACGGAGCGGGAGGAACTTCCTGATGGGGAGGAGAGACTGAAAAGGACAAGAGGCGGCGATCTGTTGCAAGGATCGGTGAGGACTGTGCCGTCATGATCAGGGCACGATGGTTATATACCCAGGCAAACGATCCACTTCGCCGGTAGGCTATTACTGTGGCCGAAATGGAACCCTGGGGCGGGCAAAATGAGAAAAAAAAATCTGAGAAAAGAAGAAGAAGGAAATTGTGCATTCCTTCCCAAAGTGCTTTCCTAGCTAACGGTAAAAGGTCAGCTGAAGACAAAATTTCTTGCTATAGCTGAGTACAAAGTATGTTTGACAAGCACAAACATTCCCTACCTTCTGGTGGGGAAGTTTTGCATATATTCGCAAAGATTCTAACTATTTCTGACGATAAATACTTGATTTTTTCTAAAGAAGCATTCGAGACAACAGAAATAGACGGTGCGTTCTTTCCTCGCCTGAGGGGACACCGCCGCCATGTTGGAGTGAGCTACAGCCCAGACCTCTGTAATTACTGTCAAATAAAAATGAATGAGATAATCGCTTTCCCTGAATTTTACTTTCCTTTTTATAGGCTTTCCAGAAACGCGCAACGCTTTCAGTAACTATGCAGTAACTGGTTTAGTTATCTCCAGAGATATCTTCTTAGCAATATAAAAATATGCATATACATACGCACATACATACATACATACATAACCACACATATATATTTATACACACACATATATATATATATATATATATATATATATATGTGTGTATATATATATATATATATATATATATATATATATATATATATATATATATATAAATACAAATGTATGTATGTATGTGTGTGTATATTCCAGCATAACTGAAACACATTGAGCAATCTCAGTCAAACTTGGTATACAAATGACTTACTATCTGGAAAAGAATACTGGGCGGTTAAGACATCAACAGCACCAAAGAGCACCAAAGGGGGTGGGGTTGGGAAGGGCTTCCCTGGAACGGGGCTGCTTCTGGCGTAGACTTAGTAACTAATTAAACTTCACAGGCTTATCATATCTTATTTTGGTATACATATGACTTACTAAATGGAAGAGAACACTGTGGGGTAAGACATCACGGGCACCACAGGGGATGGGGGTGGGAAGGAGTGACATGTAAAAATAACCGAAAACGACAGATATTAGTGTCTAATCATAATTGTCGATGTCGCTGAGATGAATAGTGACCCTCAAGATGCTCTTTAAGTCCAAGTTCAGCCCCGATAGGAAGAAGGGGTGAAAATAAAATGTCAAAAATGACCGAAATTAGCGTCGAATCCATAGTTTCGAGGTCCCTGAGATGAATAGTGACATTCCCAATGCCAATGAAGTCCAAGTTTAGTCGAATATAACGAATAGAACTCTGAATAACCATTTGAAAATTTTTGGAAACGAATATAATTCGGTGTCAGTAGAGGCTTCTGGAAATTTGTAAAATAAAAAGAAGTCTGTATTTAAGGGAAGCTAACTCGGCAAGTCTTCCAGTTTATCATCTTTCAGTGAATGTGATAGTCATTTCGCTCTTTTAGATAATTGTATAAGTGTTTCTTAATTTATTTGATAATGATACTGTTCATTTTGGATTTAAGTTTATTAATCATATTTTTTTTTATTTCTGTGAAAAGTTTTATATTCCTCTCGCGTTCTTGATCACGATCAACAAGGCACAGGGACAATCTATTAATTATTGTGGAGTCGATTTGAGATCGCCATGTTTTCCCCACGGACAATCTTATGTTGCTTGCTCAATCGTGGGTTCACCCAAGAATCTATTCATTCTTGCTCCTGGTGATGAAACTAAAAATGTTGTTTACAATCAAGTTTTGTGTTAAAGTAATATTATAGTGACCTTGTGAAATATTATACTTTATAATTTATGTACTGTATTTATATTTTTGAAAGTCTATAAAAAAAATTCTTTAATGTTACACCATAGATAGGTTTGATTCCTTTCCTGTTTAATAGAGGGTTGGGATAAATAAATATCCGGGTGTGCTCTTACGTTTTGGTGTGTTCAGTGTTCTGGGTGTGTTCAAACGTTTTTGAGTTTTTAACGGCCAACGGTGGTACTTCAGCTAGTGTATATATATATATATATATATATATATATATATATATATATATATTTATAAATATTACTGCTGTTCGCCCTCGTAACATTTGATTGTAAATAATATCAGCCTGACCAAGACCGGGAAAAGCCATTGTCCGCATTAGGAGCGTCTTCAGTTCAAACTTTAACATCCGTTGGAGAAAGGAATAGGTAGCATTTAGGCATTTAACCCCATAGGAGAAATTTCCATATTCAACTTTAAAAATAGGTGGTCCTAAGGTCCTTTTTTCCTTTTTACCTGTCTCTCGTGGCGAATGTTTTAACAGAGCGAGACGCCTAAGGCATGACTGTAGGCCTGTTTTGACCCAGGCCGGTCAGGGAAAGAGAGAGACTGGAGCATTCGGAGAGACCACATGTCCGACGGGGCCTCTTCTCCCTTTCTTTGTCTATTATCCTATTAGTGAAGTGAAGAGCAATTGCGAAGAACCCCCCCCGGCGGTGTTGGTGCGCACAACGTTCGTCCTAAGGTAAAGTCGCTTTTTGTTCAAAACTTCGCCCATTCTTTTATCTTTTTCTGTATTTTGCATTTCTTTTGTTTTCCCCTTCATCCCCACTTACTGTATATGTGTTTACGAAGTCTAGATTAAGCCTCATTATTATATTGTTAGCTTCAACCCCGTTATTCCAGTAAAATACCTAGGATTTAGGTAAGCAAAATCAGGTTAAATCTCGATGCTTTGTATGCCTCGCGTCCGAATGTTTGGAAGAACTGTTGCGTTTAAAATCAAATTCATCTCAAATATTCTTGTTAAGGTTAATGGCTTCAAGTGGCAGGTTACGTGTAATCTTGGTTTGCAGGGCAGTAAAACTTACGTAAATTGAATAATACATGATCAATCAAGACCCTCACACGTAACAATATATATATATATATATATATATATATATATATATATATATATATATATATATATATATATATATATATATATATATATATATATATATATATATATATATATATATATATATATATATATATATATATATATATATATATATATATATATATATATATATATATTATATATATATATATTATATATATATATATATATATATATATATATATATATATATATATATATATATATATATATTATTATACTGTTACATGGGTCATTTGGCAGATGAGTTTCACTATTAATTACCGTGACTGATATAGCCTTGTTTTACCTAAGACCCAAGTAATCCCATCAATTGAGGCTAAAAGTTACCCAAAAGACAGATAATTAACTTAATTAGATTCGACCGCCAGTTGAAACTAGGTTACTGAATATTTGATTTATTCTGAAACAAATGAATTAAATAAACCACACTGATCAACCATCTAAGTAAGAAATTCTATGCGAGCCGATAACAGTTCCAGCTTCGTGCCCCTTCGGACACAATATTTCGGTGCATCTTAAATCGAGAATATTATGTTAACACCATGGAGGATACTTTATGCAATCTCACTAGGCAACACTAATTGTACTTCACATAATCGACTTCATAAATGGGATATGGTTTCACTAGGATTCTTTATAGTCAGTGACTGATAAGAGAGAAACTTGAAACAGAAAATTAAGTTATAGATCTAAAGGGAGAATGGCAAGTAATTGTCATCTTCAGACTTACCTTATAGTAGACCACTGATGCTCACTTGCATCTGACGCCTGGGATCTGTTGAATCGATCCTCGTCAGTTCGGTTCCACTAGAGTTAGAAAGGCAAAGGAAGATGGGAGCGAGAGCGATACCACTTGTACTCTCACTGCTCGTGACCGCTGGACTGCTGACCTGGGATCGAATGCGTGGGTCGTTGCTTGTAAACAACTCCCCCCCTTTGTAGTGGGCGGGTAGCCTGACAGATAATAAAACTCGCCAGTACAAAGTTTTTAGCAAAAAGGGAGCTTAAGGGATACCCTAACTAAAGGTGGCCCTAGTGAAACCTTCCCCTTGGGATAGGTCCCTAAACTAAACTTATAATCTTCTGAAGCCGGTTGGTGGTTTTGGGACACACAACTATCTCTCGGTTTTCCTCCCGCACTGTTGTACACAGAGAAAGCTTTTTGGTGCTTCCCTTTCTTTGTTTTTTTTCTCTTTTTGGTTATATTTTACTAGATCAAAGCAGAGAGTTCAACAGTATATACTATTTGTAATAATATATATTTATATATATATATAGTTATGTATTATATATATGCTGTATATATGTGTGTGTGTGTATATATATATATATATATATATATATATATATATATATATATATATATATATATATATATATATATATATATATATTGTTCCATGTGGCCTTGGCTGATGAGTTAATTAATTAATGTAATTTATGTAGCCCCGCTTTGCCAATAACACACGTAACCTGTCAATTAAAGCTAAAGACAGACAATTACTTAACTGAATTAGGGCGCCAGCTGGGAAACTACGTATGGGATAATGGATTACTCTGTAACAATGGATTGCATCAAACCCCTTTACTTCCCACTTAGTCCCAACAAAGAAAGAATGTGCAGTCATAGTGAGGAAACTGCATGAACTTTCGCCAACGGCGGACACCATCAATTTTTCCTGCTCCCGTAAGAAAATATAACGCAACAGATGTCTGTACTAGTAGATATCATCGCAGTTTTAGTAATAGGAAGGCTATTTCTCTTCCAAACAATGGGATTGCGACACAAGGCTGCCTGAAATTTACTTACACTTAACTTTCCCTAATTCCTACTTATGCAATTTCACTAGGCAATATTAACTATTTATACATTAGGCTTCATAAAAGAAATATGGTTATACCAGGTTCTCGTAGATGGTGGCGAAGTGGTAAAGCAATGGGAAAAGATGAAATACAGAGGAAGAATACTAGCAGACAGCAGATACTCGTCAATTTTCAGACCTAACGTTTACGTGGTTTGCTTGCACACTGCAACTGTCGATACAGCTTCTTGAAAAACACACAAGTATTGTCAGGTCACTAGTAAACAAGACTGGAAGGAACAAAGGACAAAGTTTTGCTTAAGCACGACGTGTGCTCTTCGTCTGAAGGTTAGCTTCTCTCCACTGACTTTCGTGGGTCAGGTCAGGGCAAAAGCTGTTTGTCCATACGTGCGTAGGTAGCCCCAGGCATTCTGAAAAATTGACAGAGACATCGCCGAATGCATAGGACAGAGCAAAAGAGCTTAAGACCACCTTCACTAGAGGCAACTTGGTAAAACCCTCCCTGTGGGTTAGGGCCCCTGATGCTAACTCTTCCCTGCTAAAGACATTATTTTTTTGAAAAACACAGTCTACCGCATTCCCTCAGCATCGACAGAAACGACTTTCTGTTTTATAAAAGCTCCCCACCTTAAGAAGGCCTTCACTCCCTTTCGGGGGTGAAGGTCTGTACTAAACAAGCTGCTCGCCTCTATTACGTTACTCTTCTCCCCTGAGCAGATTTATCACGTGCAGTCTAACTAGCTACGGATCTAACTAACTCTAGCTAGGATATGAGCTTTGATCACTTACTTACAGAATCCTAACTGTACTTAAAGGTGCTTACGGTTATTACGTGCTACCTCCTATAATCATGATGTTTTAGACCTAGCCAAATGGTACATTCTATGGTATCTCCGATCCTAACCTATCCTAACACATAAGGGACAATGCACTAGCTAAATTACAAGGTTTTCTGTACTACAATTGGTAATTACTGGTTGGTACATGAGGTTTGCCTCATATGATAAATGTCTGCCTCAATGAGGTCTTCGGCCATGCGTGTCATGAGCGTAGTGGCTCTTTTCACCAGGGGCGGCTCATCAATAGGGACTGTGAGACTGCAGCCCCCCCGGTGGATTTCTAGGATTCACGAAAATAAAGTTAATTTATTGATGTTTGACTATCATTAACATGAAAACACCTATTCTCACATATTTATATGAAAAAAATTACTGCAAAACAATGAGGAAGTACGTAAATTATTTACTATTTAATGATACGAAAGCGAGGGAGAAAGGGGAAGCTTCCTGGGCAGTATGGAGAGTGGACTGCCTCCCATGCAGTCTTGTCTCAGACGTGACGGTTATTTGTGAATGGGTGCGGAGAGCGGGGAGAAGGGGAGGCTTCCCGGTGGTGTGCAGAGTGTGGACAGCCTCCCACGCAGTCTTGTCTCAGACGTTGGTGTGACGGTATGTATGTTTTTGCGTCGCTCTTATTTTTGATACTGTTTAGCAATTTACCAGGGATGATTTTAAAATATTATTAATCAGTGATGGCTTGTGCTCATTTTTAATTATCATAGATGTTGTAAGATCACAGAAACATCGTATAAAAATAGTATTTATTCTTCTTTTCACAGGTAGGCCTAGCATTATTTTGCAAAATGGCACAAGAAGCAAAGATTTGTTTCTTCATTGAAAGAACTCAATTTTTCACAATTAACACTTCAAGAGAAGGTAGCAATTAAACAAGCAGGTCGCCCATTACCAGACATTAAATTGTACAAGAAGGAGTAAGCCACAACAAGAAGTATATTCGCAGTTTTAATTGTGATTGGTATCAAAGGAAAACATGGCTCTGTGGATCATGGGAAGTTAAGAATGCACTATTTGCTTTTCATGTCTGTTGTTTGGAGTAACGATTCAGTATGGTCCAAAGATGGCTTTCTATGCATAAAGAACTTGAAAGAAAAAACAGAGAAACACGAGAATTCCAGGAAGCATATTGATAATGTCATTTCTCTATCTGTTCTTGGAGTGTAAATATTAAGAAAAGACTTAGTGAGGGGGATACAGACGTTCAGTGAATGCACATAATAAGAAGGTTACCAGAATCGTGAAATTTTGTCCAAGATTATAGACTGCATAAGATTTTGTGGACATTTTGAGCTACCTTTGTGTGGACATGATGAAACTGATGACTCTGCTAATCCAGGTGTATTTAGAGGACTGATAAATCATGCATCACAATTAGATCCAGACTTGCTTGGGCCCATTTAGAAAGTAATGCAGTCTTCAAAGGTGTCTCCAAGACTATTCAGAATGAAATTCTCGATTGTCTGCTGCAAATCTATCGTGATCAGATCAGAAAAGAAATTAAAGCTCCTTTTGTTGCTGTTATGGCAGACGACACTACAGATGTTTTCAGAACAAACTCAAATGGTTATTGTTCTAAGATACTTGCTCAGTGAAGAGGTTGTTGAGAGATTTTTGGGGATTTTTACTCCAGAAAATCAAACCGGCGGATGGGCTATCGAAATGCATCCTTCATCAGTTAAGCACAGTCCTTTGAAGGGAATGCAGAGAAACTGATTGCTCAAACATTTGATGGTGCAAGTGTTATGAAAGGTAAGAAGGGGGTGTTCAGGCTAAAATCAAATCAGTGTACAACAAACGCCCACTTCATTCACTGTTATGCCCACCAACTTAATCTTATTATGCAAAATGCTGCCAGTGTTACACGGGGTTCACGAATATTTTTTCTCTAACCTTCCGGCATAGCAGCATTTTTTCAAGGTCACCTCTACGTTTTAAATGTTAACACAAAGCACATGACTAGGCATTCCCGCCCATCTTCTACAAGGTGGAACTTTCATAGTCGCACCGTCAACAAGGTTTATGAACATTTTGAACCCTTAAAAAAATGCATGGAGGAAATACAGAGTACATCAAATGCTACTATAACCATACGAGAAGCAACAGGTATTTTTGAACACCCTGAATGATGAAAGTTTTAAGTTTTGGTTGGAGCTTTTCCACCAGCTAATGCCTCATGTAGAAGTGATTTTCACCAAATGCAGTGTAGAGACATTGATGTGACTAAAGCTAAGACGAGTTTATTACAAACTTCAAAAGGGCCATTTCTAAAATAAGAAATTCTAAATACTGTGAAAATTCCACAAAACACAAATGGCTGAAGCAAAGAAGTGTGTGACAGTGTGTGAGCTGACATAGCTGAGAGATTTTCTTTTTCACTAAACAATTAGTAGCTGCTAAATTGTTCAACAAAGACTGTTTCACTAATTTCAAGCAAAAAGTTACTTTAGAAGAAGTTGAAGTAGCCACTGAAGCTTACCCCATGATTGCCAAAGAAAGACTTTTGACTGAACTTAGAGCATTCTATGACAGAAGTGATTTGCATGAGTTTTCCAAATTGAGTGAACTATTAAAGATTGTGAATGAAAATAATTTAGGTGATGTACTCTGTGAATTGACAAAACTTGTAAAAATTCTTTTGACAATTCCAATGACTACAGCAGAGCCGAGCGTTGTTTTCAACACTGAAGAGGGTCAAAACTTTCTTAAGGAGCACTATGAAGCAGGAGAGGCTAAATGCACTTGCCATTATTTCAATAGAGAAGGTTTCAATCAATAATATGCCAGGACTAAATGAAAAGTTATTGATCTGTTTGCACAAAACAGGAACAGGAGAATGGACTTCCTTTTCAAATAGCCTAAGCCTGCACTGAGGAAGTCAAGAATTTACTGGTAAGATAAGACCTAAATAATTAAATGATTATCTATCTATCTATGTAATCTATCTATCAATGGTATGTTAAACAATAACAATAAAAGCATTTAAGATTTTATTTATGTCTGAATGTGAGACAGCCCCCATAGGTGAAGTCGGGTGTGCAAACAGAGATCCCATTGTCACCCTCCATTGAAATCGGAGATTGGGTCTAAACGCTTGTCACAAAATGGATCTATTTATGAACTGCCAACCTTCGCCGACAATGGGTTAATTCTTCTAAAAATCTCCCAGTGTCGCTGTCATCCTCTAAGCAGCTATAACAACTATCACTATAATCATCTGACAGATCTGTGAATATCCTGCAGAATCTGAAATACTATCATCCGACATCATGATACTGAAAAATAAAAAAAACCTGTAAAATAACTGCAATCAAAAGGAGAAAAAGTTTAGCCTTCGAATCCAAATGGTTTACTCACAAGATCGTGACAATGTTTCATACATAACAGCTTGAGGCGCACTGGCATGTGCTGCTGGACGATACCCCTTATAATATCCCATATGAATATGACGTCGACCATCGGACACTCATTGGCTAGAATAGATAGTGGGTGGAGCTTCTGCACCTCTCGTACACAATACTACGCACAAACCCATCCAGAAGCTGAAGAAAGAAACGAAGCTCACCAGCACTTCCGAGGGGAGGGATAGAAAGACGTATAGGCGTGCGTCGCGGTCTTTATTACTGTACCGTAAAGGCGTATGTGTCGTCCGGTGGCGAAGGGTTAACAAGCCCTCCAGAACTGCTGTCTCCATTTCTCAGGAGTTATTTGTAGGCTTTTGTGATGACTCTCACGCGCTAACCATGTTGCCCTCTCTGACTCTTCTCCAGTGAGCGAAGTGCTGTAGCTTTTCCCTCCATGTACTTGGCTGGCACTGGGCCCTCTGTCCCGGTGGTGCTGTAGTTATCGAAATTGCCTCTGTGCCTCCAACCATGCTTCGGCTCATCCTCAGTCCACTTGGGGACGAGGGAATTAATGCTCGAGATTGGAACATTTGGTGCAGCAGGTGTGGGGTTGGAGGCTTGGTGTATAGCCATAGCTTCAGCATTTTCCTTCCTAGCTTTTTCCAGCTCGAGCTCCTTTTCCTTGAAGGCTAACTCATGCTGTCTTCTCCTTTCTTCTCTTTTGTCTTCCAGCTGCCTTTGTTCTGCTTCATAAGCCCTCTGTTCAGCTTCATAATTCTGCCGTTACAGTCTTTCTTCCTTCTCTTGCTTGGCCAAGTCATCCAGCTGCTCCTTCACCCACCTGGTGAGGTCCAATTCCATGAGACCAGCTGCCGTCCCCAGCTCTGTGAAGGCTCTATGATTCTCTGTTGCCATGGTTCTGGTGGGTAAGGGCATCTATCCAGGTCGACTGGACATACTTGGGCAGCAAGGAAGTGTCCCTCAGATTTAGAGTGACTCTTCATTGATGTGGCACCTTTTCAGTAAGGTGGCACTGTAATGGTTGGTCTGCCATGTAAGGTCACACTGGTGGCCTCAGCATCTTAATATACTGGTGGAACTTGGGCAAGGACTTTTCTTCTGTGTTCACTTTTTCTGGTTTTCTTCTTTTCACAGGTAGCACTATAGTGCCAGTTTGATCCTAGGAACCCTTTATTTGAGTCCACCTAGTGTATATTTAAGGAAATGCACTCTACCCAACCCAGAGTGTGCCAAATCACTAGGAGAAAGGGGAGGTAAAGAGAGAGGGATGGTATTCAGTTGAACAGTGCCTCCTTATTAAGTGGCACTGTGGCAAGAAAAGTAAATGATGGTTGCTTTTGAGGCCCTCATAAGTGACTGGTTCCAGTACGTGCTGTGCTACTCCCTTTTCATGCAGAGGGAGAAGGCTACTTTCTGCTTAGGTCTGGATAAAAGACCTCACTTGTGACCAACAGTTTCTAACTGTAATTAATCTTAACTTGTCCTCATCTTGTTGTGGGACAAAGGTGTTTCTAGTTATTTGGGTTAAGTTCAATTAATTATCGCGGTGTTAGCCTGTTCTTTCTATGAATTCAACACCATTACACTCGGAGAGTTAGTTGAATGCTTACTTGAATATATGAGAGAGAGAGAGAGAGAGAGAGAGAGAGAGAGAGAGAGAGAGAGAGAGAGAAAATAAGAAAAATTTTATTACTGTCCACTGGCAGGTGTCTTATTTGAAGATATGTCTTCTTGGGCTATTTTAGGGGATTGTCTTGTAATCCTGCTTTCCCTGAGGCAGTCGTACGTCTTACTCTGAGAAGTTATGATTAAAAATTATAAGTTTCTTTTCCTTCCTTATAATTTCTTATGCCTGGGTATTTGTATAGACTTTTTTTCTTTCTTTTGTTATATATCTCCTAAATAAATCCTATCATTCCCTGACTAAATTATGTCTTTTATCTATTGTACAGAATCCTAACTTAATTCCTATCTCTTAGAAGTCATGTTCTGTCGAAGATTTTTGCAGTAGGATTACTACGCAAACAAAGTAATTCCTGAAGTGGCAATTGAGGCAGAGGCTAAGGTGACTGTGGCGCCCCCACAAACCAGTAATAACAACAAAGGATTTAAGATGGCGGACATGGGGAGCAGTCAACAAGAGTTCCAAAATGTCGGACAAATCCCGCTATAATGCAGCAAAATTCAAAACAAAATGCGGCTAGGAGCAGTCTCTGCTGATGAATACACGACATCTCGAGCGCAGCATTTGTTAACACTGGAATCATACAAAGCACTCGAATTCCTCTCACAAAACGAATGAAGCAAAGTAGGAATACAAATTTTAACTAAATACATCAATGCAAAGATTTTCATGTTATGGAGATGAAAGGCAAATTACTGAGCTACACTTTTTCCTCTTTTTTTTTTTTCTCGCGCGCGATTAATTTCCATTGCTTCCTCCACTCTTTACAGGTTCGAGGACACAAAAGGAATGGATCTGTGCCATCCTGATGGCGGAATTTATGTTACTTAAATATGCAAATTATGAAATTAACTGTTGCCCGTTTGCTTTATAATGACACGGAATTTTAGTGTCTTTCCCGTAATATGAAAACTCAATACTCTATTACACTCCTTTCGAGGCCCCTCATGGATGACAAACTGCTTTTGAAATTCAACGGACTTCTCAAATTTGTCCTCCCTACCTGAAAGAAGCGTTAGGCACCTTTCTCTGTTCTTTAATGTGCAATAGATTAACTAGTTTCAAAAATCAATATCATGCATTAATACTTGGCCGAGGAAAATAGCAAATATTAAATATGACTCAATAACTCGTCCAACAACCTTGGGAAATATGTGAATTGGCAGCTTGTCTGAACTGTATTATTTCTTGTAAGTTTGTAAATTATAAATTATATATTAGCTGCTCTCAATGCATTTTCCCTACCTCGCTAATTTTACTTAATTATAAAATGAGTATTCTTATTGCCTTATACCTTGTCCTGTCTCCTCGTTTTGAAAGAGTTAGCTAGAAATTAAATATAATATGACTTTTCTCTGAAAGTGATGTGTAATGAATTAATTTGATTCCCGATTCTTTTCTCTCTAAATTATTTAGAATCCTAGCAAGATCGCCAGCGTTACGTGTGGGATTTGGCTGATGAGTTTCTTAATTAATTAATGTAAGTTACGTAGCTATGCGCCAGGACACCGCATGACTGTCAATTGAAGCTGAAGTTACCCTCAACAGACAGACAATTACTTAATTGGATTAGGTCACCAGTCAGAACTATGTATGGAATAATGGATTACTTCTGTAACAAATAGATTACATCAAACCCTCTTTCATTACCCACCTAGTCTCAACAAAGAAAAAATTTGCTGTGATAGCGAAAATCACACCAAACCATTGATCAGCTTCTGACACGGTGAATTTCCTGCTTCCGCCAAAAAGATATAATGTAACAAATGTTTTGTACCTCTAGCGAACCGTATGCAGGTTTAGTATTGTAAAGGATATTTTCTTCCAAATAGGGATCGGGATCACGGCTTGCCTGAAATTTACTTACACTTGACTTTCCTAATTCCTACTTGCAGAGGATGGCTTATGCAATTTGCTAGGCAATGATCATAATTTATATACTAGACTTCATAAAGTAATATGATTATACCAGGTTCTCTCTCATAAATGGTGGCTGAAGGGGAAACACTGGAAAAATTTAAGTACAGTGAAGAGATACGCCGTCGGCAAGAACCTTGTCAGTTCCAAACTGCCATTCACGTAGGTTGCTTGCACAATTCAACTGCCGATTGGAGTTCTCGAAGAATACTTATTGTGGATTCACTGAGTAAAATAACAGATAGGAAAGGACAAAGGAGAGTTGCTCCAAGCAACGATGCATGCTCGTTTCACGAAGGTGGGTCTCTCTCTGCTTGTGTGAGGTCAGATCAGGGCAGGCTGTTTGTCCAGCGTTCATCCACATTCTTGATCCGAAAAATTGACAGAGACATCGCCAAATGCATAGGACAAGGAAAAAGGAAGCTTAAGACCATCTTCACTAGAGGTTACTTGGTGAAAACCCTCCCTGTTGGTTGAGGACTCTAATGCTAACCTATTCCCTACTAAGACATTACTTTTTTAAAACACAGCCTACCGCCCTTAGCGTCGATAGAGACGCCGTCATGTCTTTGTTTGAGTGATTTTTCCTACTAAATAATGTGTATGTACAGAAATTTTATCACACCATGATTTATATACAATCATGAAGCTACAAATGTCGTTCAATATCCAATTCATGCTACTTCGGGAATATCCCCGATGGGGAATTATCACCGAAGGAGAATTTATAAGTGATAAATGGATCGGTACTGCCAGGTCTCGATCCCTCGACACAGTTACCTTCCAACGACTCCAGTCGACGGTCTACCCACTGAGCCATCAAGAGAAGTATAAGTTAATGCTGAATCTGCTGTGCTTATTTACCCGTCAAGATGGGGGAAAATTATACTTAGCTTCGGCATTAACCCACCTCCACCATGATAGCTCATTGGTACGTTTGGAACACAGCTCTTATTATGAAATTTTATCACACCATGATTTATATACAATCATGAAACTACAAATGTCGTTTAATATCCAATTCAAGCTACTTCGGGAATATCCCCGATGGGGAATTATCACCGAAGGGGAATTTTATAAGTGATAAATGGATCGATACTACTAGGTCTTGATCCCTCGACACAGTTACCTTCCAACAACTCCAGTCGATGCACTATCCACTGAGCCATTCAGAGAGGTGTAAGTTAAAGCTGAATCTGCTATACTTGTTTACCTGTAAGAGCAGGAAATTATGTAACTTCATTAACCCACCTCCAACATGGTAGCTCATTGGTACCAGTAGCGTGAATTGGATATTAAATGACATTTGTAGCTTCATGATTGTATATAAATCACGGTGTGATAAAAATTTCATAATAAGAGCTGTGTGTTCCAAACGTACCAATGAGCTATCATGGTGGAGATGGGTTAATGCCGAAGCTAAGTATAATTTCCCCGCTCTCAACAGGTAAACAAGTACAGCAGATTCAGCGTTAACTTATACCTCTCTTGATGGCTCAGTGGGTAGACAGTCGACTGGAGTCGTTGGAAGGTAACTGCGTCGAACGATCGAGACCTGGCATTACCAATCCATTTATTACTTATAAATTCCCCATCGGTGATGAATCCCCATCAGGATATTCCCAAAGTAGCATGAATTGGATATTAAACAACATTTGTAATACCTCACAGATTTATATATATATATATATATATATATATATATATATATATATATATATATATATATATATATATATATATATATATATGGATATATATATATATATATATATATATATATATATATATATATAGATATATATATATATATATATATATATATATATACAGTATATATATACATATATATATATATATATATATATATAATATATCATGATTATATATATATATATATATATATATATATATATATATATATATATATATATATATATATACAAATATATATATATATATATATATATATATATATATATATATATATATATATATACATATATATATATATATATATATATATATATATATATATATATATATATATATATATATATATATATATATTAAGACTATTCTTAATGACAAAGTCAGGTAAAGCAATAAACCATAGAAAGACATAAACCCTGACTGAAATGGGAACAAAGGATACCAAAGAAGACCAAAAACAAACAATACAAGCAAACTCAGCAACAGTACAATGGTACTGTATCAGTAACTCAGATAAGTTACACTATAAATGCCAAATTTCTGGAAGCTGACATCTTCTAATGAAATAAAAATAAAATCCTAAACAGGTACCAGAAACCAGTATAATAACAAAAATTACTTTCATGTAATTTAAAAAGAAAATTATCCAAAGAGACTATCAACCCAGACTACCTAACTAAACTAAAGATTTTTCCATAATCTTCTTTTTGCCATCTATGTATACCACATAATTACTCTCACTTACCCTCTGTCCTCCTTCACTAAGTATATATATATATATATATATATATATATATATATATATATATATATATATATATATATATATATATATATATATATATATATATCTCTATATATAGTGATCACTGATTATCAGATCACAAGTATCCAGAACTAGATGTTATCTAACAAACCCAGACCAGGAACCAAGGCTCAAGACATATGATATATATAAATATAAAATAAATTTAAAAAACATGCTGCACAGTTGTTGGCCTCAGAAATGTTGGTAACAATACTTACACTGAAAAATAGACTAAGAAAGGCTTTTGGGAGGTGGGGGAGACCTGGAAAAGTTTCCAAGGTAGAAGGGATGGGTCGGATGGCTGGGCTCCATGGGCGAGGAAGGGCAATAAGGTTGTGTGAAGAACTCATTCGGGGAAGGGGTTATTTTGGAAGGTGGCGCTGGGAGCAGTTTCCCTTCCTGGGAGGAGGTGGCGTTACAGTGTTGAATGAGTGAAGAGGGCTAGGTAGATGTCTGCCATGCTAGAACTTTTGTTTTGTGTTGTTTCGCTCATTATTTTTTATTTATATTTTACGTTACTCTCATTTATATTTTTACTGTATTTTTCATTTTTATTTTTCAACTCAAAAGATAAACACAGTCGTGTGCGTAGGATACGTATGTAGGCACACATTGATTCGCTGGCATAGTGAACTTGCTAAAGCTTGTCTTGTTTTGTGTTTTTACATGTATGATATTTCCCAATTTTTTTTAAGTATGTGTGTGTACACTACTGTACTGTAACTTGGAATGAAATACACCAAGCACAAAGAGAAGAGAGAGAGAGAGAGATGAAATATCAACAGTGGTAAAATATTCTCTTGTGTACTGTTATGATGTGTGATAATCATGCCAGGTCAACTAAACTTTTAAAGAAATACTGTACAGTATAACAAAGAAAACCAAAACAGAAAAATAGTAACGCGATACTGACTAAGCGCTTACTGGAAATATGAAGATGGTAACGTCATCATTGATGAAATACCAGATGTGAGCGTAAACACACACATTTCCAGTAAAACAGAAAATTATCAACTACTTTTTAGTAGTGTTCTTAAAATGAATTTGCTTTGGACAGTTGTCATGAGAAATGCCATATGTACTAAAGATGTAAACACAGAGTATTTTGCACAAACAGTTTCCATGATAGTCTTCATTTAACAAAATTTCCATGTATAGGTTGAAATAATATTGGAAAATGGGTTTCAAACAAGATCAACAAACATGATATGTAACAATCCATAACCACCTCTCATAATTAATAAGCACTTGCAAAGGCTGACATAAAAAATATTGAATATGGCGAAAACAAACCAGATCGAAACAGCTGTTTCACAATTTTAGGATTTTACTTTAATATAAATTTATGTTAATTGTACCTTTGTATACCTGTTTTACATTTTTGTACAAAAATAAAAACATTAAGTCCAGGAATACATTCGTTTCGAGTAGTAACTAAAAATGATTCTCCTAATTTTTTCGTTTGTATGCTCAATCTGCTGATTCTGAGAACATACACATTACTCAATGGAAATGGCAGATAATTATTTTTTTTACATACATATTACGATGATGATATAACTTGATAATATTAGAGTATAAATGGATTCAGTAAGTAAAATATCAGTTCCATTACCTTTATCATGAATATGGCTGTAATAGCCTATTTGACTTACGCAAATGGACACTGTGAGCGTAACACCTACTGTAGCCTAGGTCAGTAGTTCACACACATTTTGAATCTCATGTGTGGTAATACAATATGGCAACAACTGATAAGAAAATTACTGTACAAAAATATATTTATGATCATAAAGCACTTGGTAGGCCATTGGAGTATTTACCCACACATATATACATACACACACACACTCACATATATACATACACACACACTTACATATATATATATATACAGTATATATATATATATATATATAATAATAATGTATATATACACATGCTATATATATATATATATATATATATATATATATATATATATATATATATATATATATATATATATATATATATATATATGTATATATATATATATATATATATATATATATATATATATATATATATATATATATATATATATATATATATATATATTATACTCACACACATGTAGATATATATATATATATATATATATATATATATATATATATATATATATATATATATATATATATATATATATATACATATATATATATATATATATATATATAGAGTGAGAGAGAGAGAGAGAGGAGTGCTGGGCATAGTCAGTATTACAGTAGCTTCGGTCTGCTTAGTTAGGGAGCTAGAATCGTAATGAAGATAATCGAGTCCTACTGTTGTTATATTTGTGTGTTGGTGATGGCATGAAATTTGATAGTACCTCTCTAAAAGATTGGTGTTTATGTTTTTTCAGTGTAGAGTGAAGTTCCAGATGTTATTATTCCGGTCAAACATACTCTAAACGGCGATGTTGCTCGTCAGTGCAATCAATAGATGCACTAAACGAAAAAAAAAACAAAATAAACTGCAAATTCTCCTTTTCCTGAAGGATATATTCTAATTCAGCTCCTATGTCACTGAAGTATAAGAAAACAATAACTTTGCCTGTTATCAGGGCTGTTGAATAGAGCCATAACCGTATCTATACATTTATCTAATATACATTGGTGAATCAGAATTTTGTGTGCCCTATCAAACCAACATAGAATTACAATAAATAACTCTAATATTTAAGATCAATTAATATGCAAGAATTTTATGCCTGAATACAATTATTGTTTAGAATGCCACGGATATGTCATGCTCATGTGATAAAAGCGAAATCTGAGTCTTCATTTAAGGCATGAAACTGAGACAATTTTTTAAAAATATATTTTTTTAAAGCAAAAAATTCTTAGGTTCCTTCGAAACTCTCTCTCTCTCTCTCTCTCTCTCTCTCTCTCTCTCTCTCTCTCTCTCTCTCTCTCTCTCTCTCTCTCTTATACACAGAGGAAAAATAGATGCTTACTTCTGATGACAGTGTTAGAAGATGACTGTTACTAAAGAAATCAAAAGCTAAAAAATACTTGTATAACCATATAATGTAGAAGCGAAAGAGCAGTCATCAGGCTGTGCAGTCGGCTGGTTACAGACGTTCAACGAACAACTGAGAGATCTACTGATTTGTAATTCTCCCAGGCTGTCAGTAATCAGAGAGATTATATTGCTCATGCTTTGTTTCTCTATAGTGATTGATTTGTTCACATTCTTATTTATTTTTGAGTCTAGGTATCAAAGAATTTATTCATTCACGGGCCCATGGACTAAAGACGTTTGTTAATGTCAAAGCCATAGGCATTTATTAATAGCATTCGTTAAATTAATGTATAAAATGTTTACTTTAGTAAATAATGAATCTTGTATTCACTTGAGCTTCTTTTCTAGTAAAAAAAATGTATCTAATTACTTGGATTGGTATCCGATAAGGCAATCAAGGAGGGCAAATGAACATCGGATTTCAATACTCTGGGAGAATTACACACTGTACTTTTTTCTGCATGGAAATTGGGCATTGGGGATTTTGTGAAATAACTCCAGTTTGCAATAGGCTTACAGAGTGCGCAGCTTATAACGAACAACTTTCCGTTTACCTTGTTATTTGTTTTAAATCACAATATATAGAGTGACATGAAGCCTCGACGACCAGTTGTGTTGCGCTACTTAGAGAACAACACCATTTTACATCTTGTTCGATTTTAGCACTTTAAAAGGCTTCATAAATTACATTTAAAATCTATACTTGATATCCAGAACTACACATTTAGCCATCCTTTGTCAATGGGTAAAGAAACCGCAATGGTACTTAATGGAATACGAAGGATGTACAGTAGTTGATAATGATTTTGTCGACAGGAACGACAACTATTAATTCAAAGGATTAGTGTCTAACGAATTAGAAAACAAATACTGTGGCATTATGCTAGGAGGAAAGAGAAATTAGAAGGCCGCATACTTCCTATTTTGGCTCATTGAAATGTGATCTGTGCGAATGTATAAATGACCGGGTATAAAGTACTCAGAGAAACCTCTTGAGGACGAGGATTAAGATGATTGTAGTGTTGGTGAGGCATTCTGAAGCACGGAGACAATCGTAATGAATGGGTGTTACACACTATGGACAGTAATTAAATGCAAACACAAACACACACACACACACAGAAACACACACACAGGCATATATATATATATATATATATATATATATATATATATATATATATATATATGTATATATGTGTGTGTGTGTGTGTGTGTAATGTGTGTGTGTGTGTGTGTGTGTGTGTGTGTGTTTGCATTTTAATTACTG
The DNA here is from genome assembly GCF_040412425.1 of Macrobrachium rosenbergii. Lineage (NCBI taxonomy): Eukaryota > Metazoa > Arthropoda > Malacostraca > Decapoda > Palaemonidae > Macrobrachium > Macrobrachium rosenbergii. Next base: position 54,407,594 of record NC_089782.1, on the reverse strand, counting down.
TCATGGCGTGTAACACTCTGCCTTGTTCTCCGATGCATAACTAATGCCTCACCAGCTTTTAACCATCTTACTCCTTGTCTTAGAAGTTTCTCCTCTAGTACTATATATACAGTATATATAACTCACCACGGGACTGAACCCCAGTCATTCGAGTGAGAGTCCAGGGCATTAGCAATTCGGACACAGAGGTCATAAACGGAGATGAAACCTAACTAGTACGTATCTTAAGTTTTTCCCAGGTAGGTGACTATGGCACAACATAACAGAAAATTTTACCCAACTCCCTGGCCCATCAGCGCTTAAATTGCTGACATTTCATTCAACTTACTCCTTTCACTGTGAGATACGATGGCAATGAACACATGGACAAGTGTTTCACAGAAATAAATTTCTGACTCACCACGGGACTGAACCTCAGTATTTCAAGTGTGAGTTAAGGGCATTAGCAATTCGGATGCGAAGGTCATAAAAGGAGTTGGAACCTAAGAACTACGCACCTGAAGTTTTTCCCGAGCAAGCGACTAGGGCCCAACATACCAGCTAATTTTACCCAACTCCCCGACCCATCAGCTCTCGAATTGCTAACATTTCATTCGACTTACCCCTTTCACTGTGAGATATGATGGAAATGAACACATGGAAATGAACATAGTGGAATGAAATGTTAGCAATTCGAGCGCTGATGGGTCGGGGAGAACCAGGATGCGTCACTGGTATGTTGAGCTAATCCTGCCAGGGAAAAACTCAGGTACGTAGTATGATTCAAACTGCCCTATGCATCTGAAAAATCCGAATTGCTAATCTGTGGACTCACCTCGAAGAGACCGAGGTTCGGTCTCATGAAATTAGAAATTTGTTTCTATGAAGTGAGTTTCCATGTTTTTATTTCCATATCATCTCACAATGAAAGGGGTAAGTCAAATGAAATGTTAGCAATTCGAGCGCAGATGGGTTGGAGAGTTGGGTAAAATTCGCTGGTATGTTGGGCCCTAGTCGCCTGCCAAGTAAAAACCTCAGGTATGTAGTACTTAGGTTAGAACTCCTTTTACGACCTTTGTGTTTGAATTACTAATGCCATGGGCTAACACTCGAAAGACCGGGGTTCAGTCCCGTGGTGAGTCAGAAATTTATTTTTGTGAAACACGTTTCCCTGTATTATTCCCATACATATACACACATATATATATATATATATATATATATATATATATATATATATATGTATATATATATATATATATAATATATATATACATATATATATATATATATATATATATATATATATATATATATATATATATATATATATATATTATTAGAAGTCTTAAAATGCCAGACTAATACCGTCAAAAACATAAAAAATGCCATATTGGATATATAAAATACAATCAGAGTGAAAAACAGAACTTAACTGTGAGTTATTTGTTAATTATCGTACTCATGAAAACTGGAAGCCAATAAGGGAAAATTAAAATAAAAAACCACTTATGGCATCATGAAAACCAACCCTGCATTGTCACTACTACCGAGCTCATAACTTTTCTGATTCGAACAAATGATATCGCCATCCTATTCTATTGTTGTAATCTTTAATATTCAATAACTTGTTAATCCATGGATAGGTAAAGCTCAACATTGATTTCATGGACTAAATACTAAAAGAAGCTGCCATTTTATTTATTTTCGCAGGTGTTTTAAATATCTTATGGAAAAGTTACTCTCTAATTTAGTAAAATACATTTGAACTGTGGCGGTAATTAAATACAATTTTTTAAATATAAACGATGAAATAAAAACGTAGCACTCAAGTTAATGTAATGAGAATAAATAATATTTTATCAGAAACAAAATTTCAAATAAGGAAAGTGAAATAGATTAGTAAGAACTGTAAAGGGAGGATGAAGGTTGGAATTGGAATATGAAATTTAGGCCAAATGCCAAGCTCTTTGACCTATGGGGTCGTTCTGCGCTGAAAGAGAAATTAAGAGTAAAGAATGTGTTCAAGGTATAGCGGGAAGAATACCTAGCAGTTGCACTATGAAACAATTGTTAGAAGAGGGTGGAAAGTAATATGGAAGAAAAAGAATATGAACGGAGGTACAGAAAAAGGAACGAAAAGGGTTGCAGCTAGAGGTGGAGGGACACTGCAAAGAACCTTGAGTAATACTTGCAGTGCACAGCGTGAAGTGCACTGATGGCAACTGCCCCTCTACGGGAATGAGGAAGCAGGCGAGCGTCGATTAGGGAAATTCTAAGCCTAGGAAGACTTGGCTGGCAGAATTTCAATAAGGTCTTTGCGTCACTTGGCGTGAGGCGATGACGAAAAGGCTTAAATTTATAACCAGCTCGGGAAAAGAATATGACGATATGATTCATTACAAAATGAAAATATCTGGCTAAATTCTAATTTAGTATATTGCACTGTTTAAAATCCATCACAAAACTATGTAGGAAACTTGGTAAAAAAGAGTAGAATAATTACTACTAAAGAGTATTCTTTTTATGAGGGCTGGGGGATAGAATGTAAAAAAAAAAAAAAAGATGGAAACGTTCCGCAGTGCACATCCAAAGTCTGAGATTATTGTTTATATAGCTACAAGTCTGCATGAAGTGATCAAATCTGAGAATTAACATGATCAAGTCACTACAATATATAATTAAAAGATTGACATTTTTTTAACAACGGCTAAAAGAATTTTAAAAGACAATTTCTATATATGGTGCAAGTTCCTCAAAATAACTTGTCAGAGACAATGAGTTATTTAGCGACACGCTAGGCTTTCCTGTCGTAAGTGGAGGACGGAAATTACACCCTGCAAGGCCTCCTTCATTAGGCCTCAGGGCCTCCTCTTCCCACTACAGCAAACCGTTTCTTCCTTTGAGAAATGGATTCCTTTTCCTGGGAACCAAAATGGTTCTTAGTTACATTATATAACATATAAATGTTACTTAAGAATATAGGGAAAACAAAGGGACATATCATGTTTCTTGACGAACTTTCATTTTAGATCTGAAAATATTTTTAGGTGTATGGTATATTTCTTGTAGATGCAGACCGTCGAAAACGGAAACAGATTGGTATACATATGGAATATATTTGTTGTTATGTTTTTCCATTAGTATAAGAACATTTCAAGCACATTAACCTGTAGCTCTAGTTACATGACGGACATTTTTCTTTGATAAATTTTTTAAATGTATTCCTCAGATTAAATCATTTCATAATTTTACCGAGAAAAAGAATATTAGGACTTCCTCATTACTCAAAGCCTCTAGATATTATTTCTGATTCTCCTCTCTCTCTCTCTCTCTCTCTCTCTCCTATCTCTCTCTACTCTCTCTCTCTCCTCTCTCTCTCTCTCTCTTATTTTTTCCATTGTAACAAAAGATAATTATGCTAATTTGGTTGATCGCCTAGTTAGATAATATTATGAAAATCATGAAATGAGCGTGGTAAAATGAAAATTGAACTTATTGCTTTTAATTAATAAAAATGTAAAATTTGAGTAGATGTTGAAAGTCTTGTAACAACCAGTAGGACTAATATCAAAATTAACCATCAAATTTAGTTACGGCTCTGCCGACAATGTATGCAAAACTTGCTAATGATAATACTAGTAAATCACGCAGGTAATGTTATCTGGCTTAAACCCACTAGGAGGTTAGCATTCGTCGCTAGGTCTTTGCCAGAGCCAGCCCTGAAGCAGTTGTTCTGGCTATTGGCATCTGAGCTTTTCAAATGTACACAGAAATTTGCTGATGCATTATCACTATACTAAAAAACTATCAAACTAAAATAGTCTTTGTTGACTTTTCTCTCTTTCTTTGCATCTATTTTCTTATATATAGTAGGTCATGTTCATGGAAAAAACTAGTCATATATATAACTCTAGTGCCTTATGCCAGACTTTTAATGATGTAGTGTTTAATTCTTATTTCATTTTATAACGAGATTTTACGGAAAGGTATCCATCGGTCCATTCCTTGATTTGTTCGTGATTTTTGTTTAATTCAGAAAAATATTTTAAAAGGCAGTAGTGCCTTGGTAATTTTTGCAATTATAGAGATATTAATAGGTCCATAAAGACATTTTAGATAACTAATGTTCCACGCCATTATATTACCAACAAAACAGCCATCTGAAGGTATAAATATTGCTGTACAGTTAATAGACAAATTGCTATCAAATGTAACTTCGAATACTGTTCGATATTAGAGCAGAAGAGTGGAATAAAGTTAGGCATATCGTCTTGCTTTTCGTTTTATTCTGCAAATTCTGTATTCGTATAACGGATATTCATATGAGAAATAAAGAATAATCATCTTAGGCATAATTTTTGGGCAAAAAAAAAAAAAAAAAAGTCGCACGGTAAGATCTAATCAGATACTCTGTACGTATGCATAACATAAGGATCAAGAAACTGCCGTAAAGGCTGCAGTTTAATATCCATCTGTGCAAATCAGCTTGCGTAAAACAATTTTTTGGAAGCGTAACCTGTCCATAACTATTTTATTGCTTACCGCTTACTGACTGTGTGGAACACTTCATAATTAGTGCTCCGTAGTGTATATTAAGAGTTTCTTTTGTATTTACTTCTTACATTTTACTTTCTGCAGCATCGGCTATTTATAATATTATGTAATCAAAACTGGACTATCTTGCGACAGAAAGCATTATAAAGGCTTGGAATAAATGAATGGAAGTCACAATGTAGCCGTACAAATTGATGAACAAGCACACACACACACATACTTTTACATACACACACACACACACACATATATATATATATATATATATATATATATATATATATATATATATATATATATATATATATATATATATATATATATATATGTGTGTGTGTGTGTAATAATATAATAATGTTAATGTATTCTTCTATTATATAAAAGTGAATTTTTGTTTGTTTGGATACTATAGAAACCCGAACCGCTTGACAGAACCAGACAAAATTTTGCACATGGCCTCTAACTCACCCCAGAAAGATTTATCATACAAAATCAAACTACCCCATGACAGACACACAAGCTTGCACAAATAAATGGTACGTTTTGTCACCTATTCAGTGCTCTGTAGGTTAATTCTAATTTTTCACCTGACGCACCACATTCCCTGCAGGCGCTCTTAGACGTATGATTAACCTATGACAATAAATCCAGATCCCCTATAACATTAGTTTTTGATCAAAATTTACGTGAATTCTGATCACAATTTATAAGAATTATTAATACAGTTGTTTACTCGATAAAATCTAACGTGAACCTACAAGGCATCCAAACTAGAGGAACAGGACAGTTCAACTCTCCATTAATTAAGCAGTTTGTAAGAGACCGCGATGCAGTCTCTTTCGAGCGCGCGTGTGTGTGCATCATCCATCGGAGGGAACAAGACAAAACCAAGAGCATCCCGTTTTCTCTCTCTCAAGGAATGCAACTTCATGTCTTCCATCTGTTTCTCCTGACCATTGTTGTCTTGGTTATGTACAATCACCATACTTGCATTGCCATGCAAAGCATTCTAATCATGTACTCATAATGTTCCACCGAATCTTTTGTATCCAAGCTGTATATATGTTTCTGTTTGTAGAAGACGCCAAACGTCTTGCCATTTCATATTGTGCTACTGCATTGTATTTGTTAATCATCCCGAATATCATGCTATTATTGCATATGTGGAATTCCTGGCCTTTCATTGATATATGTTTTATCATTGTACGATTATTATGTCTACAATCGCCATCTGTTTGTCTGCCGACAGGCACAGATGTCGAAACATTACCTCTGTTTTGCCCTGTGTGTGTGTGTAAGAAACTGCTTTTGCAGCTCACCAGCCAATAACAACTTCGAAGAAACAAGTCAGTTACAGGCTGCTCTAGGGCAAGGCCGTCCTGGCACAAAGGCCAGCTAAATCTAAAACAGCATATACAATAAACCAGACAACACCCAGCCAGTATGTAACTCAATCCGATCCTTACACTGGCGACCCCGGAGTGACCTCAGGAGCCGATGGCAAACATCCGACAGATGACGACCCATGCGCCAACCGCGACCCTTCATCGCCTCCCCCGCTTCCAACCCGTTCCCTAGTGCTCAGTAGATGCTCGACCCTCCAGGTGTTCCCCACCCCACCACAGGGCCTGGACTCCTCCGAACAACCTGCCGCCACCCCGAACTCGTACCGGACGGCCTGACCAGCAAAGGGTGATCTTGCCTTCCAACCCACTACTGTCCTCCTGGGTTCCAGCTGGCCGGCGTCGCCCCTTCAGCCTCCTATACCGCCCCAAGCCCAGCCCTTCGCTTCCCATTCCAATTCATCCAGCTTAAGACCCGATTTCCGCATCGGCTTACCTTGGCAGGGAGCGGGGGCGGTATTCTAGAGACCACGATGCGGTCTGCTAGAGCGCACAGTAATGTATGCGTCATCCATCGGAGAGGGAGCATGAATAAAGCCAAACATCCGTTTCTCTCTCTCAAGGGTGCAACTACACCATACAATATTTCCGTCTGTTTCTCTAACCATTGTTGTCAGATTTATGTACAATCACCACTACTTGCATTGCCATACAAACATTTCTAATCATGTACTCATGATGTTCACCGAATCTTCTATATCAGAGCGCTGTATGAATGTTTCTGCTTGTAGAACATACGCATCTCACCATTTCATATATATTATGCTACTGCATTGTATTCAATAATCTGTCTCGAATCTCATGCAATTATTACATATGGCGCGATTTCCTGGCCTTTCCATTTGATATGTTTATCATTGTACGAATTATGTCTCTCAAAATCGCCATCTGTTTGTCTGCCGACAAACACAGATGTCGAAACATTACCTCCGTTTTGCCCTGTGTGTAGAAACTACTTTTGTGGCTCACGCAACCAATAACAACTTCGAAGAGATTCTGTACATTCATTCAGTGAGAACCAGCAATAAACCAGACAACACCCAGACAGTAAGTCACTCAATCCGATCCTTACACGTTTAGTATATCCAGAAAAATTAAGCACATGCTTTTGACTGTATCATAATTACTTTCATTCAGTCATAAAGCAATGTAATTCAAAATGCACGTAAGCATCATCTGACCCTTCTCAATTTATGACAATTATTATTAATATAATTGTCTATTACCTCGATAAAACCAACACTGAAAACCTATATCGGTTTAAATAGGGTTGGGAATTAATTATCGGTAACTCGAGCGGTGAGGAGTAAGAGACAGAGGACGGAACATTGACAATTAACCATGTATACAGGCCTTCCCGAGTCTATCTCAGCAAATCATAAATTTGATAAAAAAAAACTAAGTAACTTTTTCATACAATCACGAACATAGAATATGCATGAAAAAACGAAGTATCAGGTTAAATTCGGTGATTCACACACTTATTTGAAATGGACACCTGCAACTACATCAACCCGTGAACAGCAAGACTGGATGGAAGAGTAACTACCAGTTAATTCGCACCTATTGCTGCATTCCCGTCATTTAGGAATATAAAATGTTTGTTTATGGTTATTTATTAGAATGATATATATTCATTTCTATCTTTCACTAGAGCGTATTTATTCAAACAATAAATAATCGGTTGCCTTACATTCCTCCAGGAAGGGGATGTTCTTGTTTATTATACCTTATTATTACGTCATCACCATAGATACGAATTGATAGTTAGGTGCTCACCATGCCTTGCTTTGTGCAGGTTGATACAATCGCCATATGAACATGCATAGCGGTAATTTTTTGCTGTCGCTACGTGTGACCTTATAATAAACGTCAATTTCATAAATTTGATAACATCGTAAAGTTAATGAGTTGCAATTTATTATGGTATGTTAAAAAGTCCCTAAAACAAATATAAAGTTGAAGTTAGCCCTATTGGATAATATTCGAACTTTTTTATTAATTCGCCAAAAATCACTGAGCAGAGGTACCTAATTTTTTTATTCAGCAAAAGTAAAATAAATTGCCTTTTTTTATATAATTATAATTCATTACTTTTTGTTAGGTGTGATATGACAAAGAGCAGTGAAACAAAGGCAAAATGTACGGACGAGTTGTAGCTTATAGGTAAGTGACAACTGTTGGTTAATATTTAAAAAAAATCAGCAAAAATAGGTACATTGAAATGTCTAATTTTTATTTACACGATGAGAAAATTCAATACTTTTCGTTTCCAATAAATTCCGCTGACTGATGAGGAGGTGGAAGACTAGCTGCTGCAGCAATTCACTTAATAACAGGAAAGAAGCAAAAAGGTGTAAAGAATATAGTCTAAATATTTCTAATTAAAAAAAGACGTATATTCTCATACAATATTAATGAATTAGTTTAAATTAGAACCTGGAATATATATATTTCTATATCACACATTACCACAGGTGAAAAATAAGAGAAGGGGTGTAGGTCCTGACCGGTTTCGACTTTATTTCCAAGCCACTGACGAAGGACTGACACAGAGTATAAGAAGTCATAAATATATATACTAAGACAGTACTGACGGAATATACACAACCATTGGGGAACAACATATCCACTCCCACAGGTCGGTGTCGAGGTAGGAGTGGCCTTCAAAACTCATTTAGCTAAAAATCACAATATACTCTCAGGGGGACAATACTGATAAACATACCGACCATAGGCGACCTCAGATCCACACCTGACAGGTGTCAGGAAGGTGGAGTTTGGAAACTCATTAGCACTACTGCCCCTGTACTGTGTTTACAGATATGATAATCCCATTTTCATACATCTTTACTGCCTGCCTTAAAATTTAAACAATTTACAAATTTCTTTTGATATTAAAGGATCAAGTTTATACATCACTTGACTGATATTCATATTATGGTTGTAACTTTCTTTTTATAAAGCTAGATTCAATTATATTACTTTCCAGTGCATTATTAGAATATACAATCCTTTTTGCCCCTTCGCAGTTGATACCATGATTGTTCTCACTAACATGTACAAAAATACCACTGTTCTCCTGTGCATATTTCACACATTTCTTATTTCTTATGCTGTTCAATTCTTTTTTCCAATGCTTTCCCCGTTTGGCCAATATAAAAGTTGTTACAAGACTTACATGGAATTTTACATACGCACCCTTTAGTATTCTCAGGGGAGTTCTTGATACGTACTTTTTTCATTGTTTTATTGTTCTTAAATACGACATTAACACCAAAATTCTTAAGAAGATGGGGATATCCTTTCATATTTTTATTATTATAAGTCAGTACAAGCAAATTTTTTGTGTTGTAAGGTTCTTTTTGGTTGTGATACATAGTCCTTTTTGCCGCTTCAAATGACTGTTTAAGACACTGTCAGAATATTTCAATTTCTAGCTTGCATTCCTAATCTTGTCTATTTCCTCATCAATATATTCAGGATACATACCCGTAATGCTCTTAAAAACATAGGTAGAAAACACTGATTTTTACCTTATTGCTTTCCGAATGAAGTACGCATAGGAAGAAATATTAGTGGGTTTTCTATACACACTATATTTAAACCCATTACTGTTTTTTCGTATGAGGACATCCACAAAGGGTAAGCACCCATCATTTTCTATTTCTATAGTGAATTTATTGATGGTACTGATTGATTTAACTTGCTTAAAAGTTATTTACATCTTGGCTCCTGGCCATGCACAAATTATGTCGTCAGCATACCTAAACCATGTTACATTGCGTACAGGATTATGCTAATTTAATATTTTCTTTTTAAAAAATTCCATATATAGGTTAGTTAAAACCGGGGATAGAGGGTTTCCCATTGCCATACCAAAATTTTGTGAGTAAAATTTACCATTAAATTCAAATTTAAATTCTTTCACACATAATTCAATCAGTTCAATTAAAGTACCTTTCGAAAATGGGATATGCAGCTGTATGTTCTCTAATAATTCGGATAAAAACTCCATCAGATCATCTATTGGCACCTTTGTGAATAGTGATACTACATCAGAACTTACAAGCCTGGATTCACTATTAATCTGTACACTATTTGGTTATTTATCAGGTCCGTATTCGTGATATTAGCATTTGAGATGGTACCTACTAATGGGTTGAGAATATCACTAGGTACTTCGCTTCAGCTTATGAATGCGGAACCAACTGAACTGATAATTGGCCTGTGACAAAGTTTCACCTGTGGCAATGTGTGAGGAAATGATTCACGTACAAAGTGATAATAATCATCAATGGATACCACGCTCCTTCCGATCTTTCTGTGTTCATTCCCCATCTTGGAATATGCCGGCAGAGAATTTGCAAACGCCCTCACTCAGCTCATACCAACAAGGAACGCAGAGGTTTCTGCGTGAATATCCGAGATGAACAAGTGATACCAAGATCGATGATAACCAATTCCTCGCGCTGAAATTAGAAGACCAACCGTTCGGTGAAATACATCGAGCTATATTGCAAAAACATATCAGCATCAAGATATTGGAAACCAAAAAGAATTTTGAAGATCTCACGAGAAAAAGAAGACATTTTGAAGCCTCAATAACATCGGCTTGGAGCGATTCCCTACGTGAAAATTGCCATGTGAAGATGAAGAGTCAAGTGTATCGGAAACTGAAACGTAAACACGACAATAAAATGAAACTGTTGACTGAAAGAAGCCCTTGGACCAACAACGCCAATCATGAATGTGTCGTCAACTTATCTAACAAACATCTGGATAGCAATGCAACTAGTGCCTTAGGCTACGGTTTAAACTTTGCTTTATCTACTGGCGGAAGGAACAGTGTGGAATTTACAGTGGCGATTCTAGGGGGCCAGGAGGCCATAAGCTGATTTCTTCTTCCAACAGCCCCCAGTTTGTTTCCATATCCTAATTCTAAATAAATTGGATTTAGGCATATATAATAATATAATATAATATATAATATAAATATATACCTTATAAATTATACAGTATACTATATATACACTCAAATATCCCATCCTATCACAATAACTAGACGTAATCACAAAAAAAAAAAATGGTAACGTTGCTAGATTAAAATTATTGGAATTTTTTACCTCGTCCTCCTCGCCCCTTGTGTGTGGCGCAGATCAGACAGCGTATGTTTCACGTCCATGTATGATGTGATGATGTGATCAGTACATGTAGTCTGTTTCTGTGAGACTGTGAGCCGGTCAAGTCAGTTTTTACCCGATTAGTGTCTTATTGAGTGTCTAAAGCATAATTATTTGTGCATAAGTGCATTTGAGCATAAGTGGTATTCATTATTTCGTCTCATACAAAGTGGGAAGTGGACTGTGGCTATGAGATATTCGATCTTTATGTGCACAGTATGTGGGTGTTTCATAAGAAGCGGATACGAAAATGAGTAAAATAATTATACAGGAAATCTTAAAAAAGAATGAGAAGATCTGACAGGCGGGTGTAAAGTAGCAAACAATGTACACTAATTTTTTTGTTATATGATGTAGGTCTATATCCCAACTCAAGTTTAGCGCCCAACCCAGTGTTAACCTTTTGCAAACAGATCTGACAAGAAGCCAAATATAAATATTGTCATTAGCCATATCTGAAAGAAAATAACTAAATAGGCCAAAATACAAGTAGCTGGTGAGTCGGTGACAATTAACCCCATTTTATTTTTACATAGAAAGCACTTCTATAATAATAAAAATCGTCTAATTGTATCATAATTTTGTGATGCGTGAATGTTGGCAGTGATAGTGTAGGCCTATATGTGCATATATTTATTATACTGTATACATGTTATACACACACACACACACACACACACACACACATATATATATATATATATATATATGTGTGTGTGGGTGTGGTGTGTGTGTGTGTGTGTGTGTGTGTGTGTGACGGTGTGTGTGTGTGTGTGCTGTCATCATCTTCCAGTCGGTAGTCAGCTAGCCCGCAAATTTTATCACATTTTCTGTGGTGACAGGTGTGTGTATTAATTGTGAATTACGTGTGATTATTCAATTTAATTTTTTCCAGAACTTACTATCTTTGAATGAATTTTATTGTACTATAGACAATCATGGATAAATTTGTAATTAAAAACGCAGTGAATGTGATGCACCGATGACAGTAAACCTTGAATCTGATAAACCTGCTAGAAGTCAGAGGGAGACTGTGATCGTGAAATATTAGCAAATCTGCAAGATCAGTTCACATGATCATCCAACAAAAGAAACAGAAAAGGAAGATTCTGCACCAGCAACTTCTCAATCTGCTTCTGAAAATCCTATTCCAAGGTACGCTTAAAAAGTATCAAGGCATAGTGAAGAAGTCTCATGCTCAGGGTATTTTGTGGGAGCTTGGTTCGACAAATATGAATGGGCTGAATATTCCTAAGGAACGAGATGCAATGCTATATTTTGCATGCAGGCACTTTGCTCCACCAACATATGTAATGCAGATGAAGCATTCATAAAGGTAGCTTTAGACGATGGAAAGCACATGGAAAAGATGGTGCCATCAGAAAAGCATTTCCTCACAGTGCCTAAACACCTTATGGCCATGGGCGGACTATCAACGAAATAAAGCTGATAAAACATCAATTGCTCAGGTGTATAAGTGAGGCATACCAGAAGAAAGTTCGTGAAAATCGTCATTACATAAAGACATTGGGTGAAATAAATCCTGTTTGACTGTAACACAAGACATTTCGCAGAGGACATAGAGAAGGTGATGATGAACTGGATCAGAGTATTTCGTAAGATTCTCAGATTCACTGCTAAACGTGATCCTATTATGGCTGATAGAGTAGAAAGTGGGTCCAAAAAAATAGAAAAATACACTTGTTCTGTACAGAATGAGATGATTGTACACTTGCATGTATGGTGAAGGAAGAAATTGCAGAAAAAGTGCGGTCATGTCATTACTTTTCTGTTCAGCTGATGAAGCCAAGGATGTTAGTAGGCAGAGCAGTTGGCATTAGTTATTAGATTTTATGATGAAATAGCAAATTGTATTCCAAGTGCGCTTCATTTCTTTCCTCAGATGGACTTGTTGGATGCTGCCCCTCCTATCACAGATATTATTTTGAAGAGTTTGGATAAACTAGGGTTGGATTACAAAATCTCCTTCTCTTGTAGGATTAGGATTTGATGGGGCATCAGTGATGGTGGAGAGGGATTAGTGGTGTTCAGAAACGAATTCGTGATAAAGCTCCTTTTTGCATATTATATACATACTATGGACACAGGCTCAATTTAGTGTTGATCGTATTTGCAAGTATGTACTCAGCTGCTGAATTCACTGGTTGCTTGAAGAACTCTATCTCACTGTAGTAACTCGGTAGTTCAGAAGTGTTTTGATACAGCGTGAGAATGTTGCCTGAAGAACAAGTGCGAGAACTGCAGCATCTCAGTGACTGAGGTGGTGGTGTCGGGCCACTTCATTGTGAGAAAATGCTCTACTCCGTCTGGAATGCATAATGGAACTTTGAAGGAAATTTCTGAAGATGACATTGGTTGCCCGAGCTGTATCCGCTCGCGGTTTGCTTGCCCAGATTGATGCAGAGTTTGTTTACTTATTGCAATTTTTCACAGATATTCTTGGAAAAGTTAATAAAGTGTCTACACAGCTACAGGATAAACAAGCAGACCTAGGAAAAGCAGCAAATCTAATTTCGTCCTCCATGACATTTAGTTAATGTACGCAACTCTGACTTGAATGACTATTACTCTGTAGGAAGGTTAATGAACTCTGGGAAATGCTGCATTACACCAACAACAACAAGAAAACGGTAGCTCCAATGGCTTGATGGATTTATACGTGTTTGACTCAAGAGGTCAAAGGATCTTCTGTTCCATGTCATGTGCAGCTTTTTGTCAGGATTTTCTAGAAGTCCTAGACTGCTTAATTAGTGAATTAGGTGTCAGTTCTCCAAGAGAGTCAAATGCAATTTTCTGTGTAGTATTTCAAGCTCTCTCTGTCCTGGAGGACAGACATTCTTGATAGAAAGAAGACTTGATGGCATATGCAATGGCATACTCAGTCAGTCAAAATAATTTAATGTGAGATCCCTCTGGTGAAGAAATCACTCACGAAAGAACTTCAATACAGCCTACATCCATTCCACAATTCCTGTCATTGTCATAGATCATATAAGGCTGCATTTGACTGTTTGTACAAACTATTGTTAATATCTGTCACTCTTCCTGTTACCAGTGCTTGTGAGAGAAGTTTTCAAAAATGAAATTAGTGAAACATTTCTCAAATTCCATGACCAGTGCTAGATTAGGTAATATCATTACTGTCCATTGAAAGTGCACGTGCCGAGGAATTGATTTAGACTGTTTTGTTGATGAATTTGATAGCCGGCACTTGATAATCGTAGAATTAAGCTGCACTAAATATGTACTATACTCGCCTTACCTCAGGAAAGTGAAACTCGCCTGTTGGCAACACTGCGTACTTCATGCATGCTTGCATGATTTAATATCAACATAATATTTACATTACATTCTGCTCATAGTTCATTTTTGTTTTGAAGATAGTTTTATGATTTTGAAGTAAATCTTAGGTTTGTCCTTTCAACATAATTATGTAGAAGTAAAAGTGGTTGCCTAGCAACAGGTGTTACCTTGAAATTTTCATACGGTGGAACTCATAACAAACTATACTAGCCTATATGAAAATCATGTCATTCCACGGCATGCCATTGCATGATTGCTCATGCCTTGTGTCTCGATATGTTTTTTTATGAATTACATACGTTGCAGGAGTCATAGTTTATTGTTGATATAGTCATATAGGCCAATAGATATAGTCACTCATAACATTTTGTGGACCTATTGCATGCATAAATTGCTATGCAATTATAGGATTGCAGTCGTTAAAAAGTCGGCCAAGGTCAGGTTGTCAATCCGAAGGGCAAGTAAAGTCAAACTGAAATATGTTTCTTTATTTGTGTTTATAATGAAAAATGAATTTTAATTATAAGTTTACAGATGATTTATATTAATAAAAAGTACTGAAATATCAAACCGTCACTGTTTGTTAAGTGACACATACAATTTGCCAATGGAGATTTTCTCTGCTATTTCATTATTGTGCTGAAGAGGGCAGTCGAAACTCTTATCAGACACAAACATTATTAGAATTTTACGAACCATTGTCAATTGGCCATATTATTTAACTATATACCGGTATCAAACAGACATCTATCCACCTATATAGTTTCCCTCATATCTTGAAAATTCAAAGATACATGTATATTCTATGATCATCCAACTGTACATTGGAGAAACATTGCCATATTTTTTGCGTTTGTTAAATATATTGCAAAGAAATACATATCTTTTTCAATAATGAATAACCTCCATTATGTAATGTTTGTGTGTAGGCATACATGTATATATTTTAAATGCAAGTTATGTAAGTAATGAAATTTATTATTATATTTATTTATTTCATTAATGACGTATGTGTTATCTTCAAATTATAGCAGAAAATGCACATAGAACATCTACTTTTCAGCTGCTTGGGCTCGCTTCGCTCGCCACCTAGCATAACGATAAATGCCCCCAAAATTTATATTGGCCCTGAAGTATTTACTTTCAGAGTCCTAGAATCATACTGTGGTGAAATTACTAAGGACTGTGCAATTTGGAAAAATATAGTGATTTAACGAATGAAAGTGAACATAGTTAAGGGTGGTTGTGGAAGTATGAAAAAATCAGATACCACAAATGTCCCCAAAAGATTTATGGTTGATATCAATGAACTGAAAAAAGATAAAAATATACACATGACAAAAGCAGGTAAATCAGGCGCC
>NC_089782.1:54339287-54386787 GCF_040412425.1 Macrobrachium rosenbergii | reverse complement strand
GATAGTATATCAGTTTTCTAATAAAATCTGTTCTTACTGAGAATGAGTGTCATACCATTCGACTTTTCTAAAAGCTTTGTGACTTGGGCAATATCAGGAGGGCAGCCTCGAACTTTCGTTTCCCTTCTTAAAAATTGTTTTATCTTGTTGAGTGACTTCTTTTGATATTTTCACAAGGAAAACTTTTACTTGGTGGCTCCTGGATTAACTTTCACAGTTATTTTCTTTCATATAATAGTTTCTCAGAGTTTCTGAGCACCGAAAGGTTTTTATTTACAGCCACCTTTTTAATTATGCCAAGGGCAGGTCTTTGTGAGAAATAACTTTTTAAACTTGTCGCTTAATCTCAGATCAGTAACCGAACTTTTACACTACATTAGGTTGAGTTTCTTTCTCTCTTGTTTACATTTCAGAGTTTACGTTTGAGTAAAAAGAATAGATCAATATTGGCCAGCGATTTTCTTTATAAAAACTAAACGCCATTAAGGCTATTAGAATTAAATTTTCCCTCCACTAAAACTAAATAATATATTTCTTGTGATCCACTATACTATGTTTCTTTAAAGCCATGGAATCTCAGCCTTCTAAGCATAAACCAAAATTCTTAATTCATTACCTAAATTGTACCGTGATATTTAACACGTTAAAACACTACAATTTTATCTCATTACTTTAGGATCCTAAAATAACCTTATAAGATTATAATCTACGTGGGTCAGCTCATCTTGTAGAAACAACACAATGGGGACACTCTCAAGATAGTCACAAAAATTGGAAGAGAAACACTTAAAGGATAATTATATTAACCTCAATTTGGCAGAGAGAGAGAGAGAGAGAGAGAGAGAGAGAGAGAGAGAGAGATAACCTGTAGTTTGTAGGTTGTCTGTATGTATCATGGTGTAATACTATTATGACCGTCTCAACTTTCCAGCGTCTCAATTCTTTCACATTTTTCGGTGATAATTATATTCATATAAGCATTAGTTATGTGTTGATATCTATATAAATTTGTTAACTATCAGTGATTAAATTTTTTTATATTTTGATATACTAGCAGTGTTAAGATTTCATACAAAAGTATTGATCCTTGATTCACAAGCATATACAGAACATTTGTTCAATGTATGATATTGGATTAATGTAGCAAAAATTCAAAAAAAAAAAAAGAAAAGGGAAGAGAGAGTTTGTCTCATTCAGTGTTAAAATATCTAATCAAAATTGTATCTGAGTTTTGAATCGCAAGTACCTTCTCTCTCAGAAATGGTTCATAAGTTGAGTGGTTGTGTGTGTGTGTTTGTGTGTGTGTGTGTGAGAGAGAGAGAGAGAGAGAGAGAGAGAGAGAGAGGTTGCAAATGTTTGAAGACTAGATGCAATGTATTTATCTTTTTATGGTTTGGGATTAAGTCATGATTCACCAAAATGATTTTGGAAAACTTGTATATTAAGGACAGGGTATGGAGCTGATTATGCATTTTTATACTGGCAGTAAATAAAACACGTTGGAGTTTTTGTAAGAAACTTCCCATGATTATCGAAATAGTTAGGATTTCGAAAGAGTATCCTTTCTTTCTAGCAAGAACACATACAGGCGGCTGGAAAGTCTCGTTGGAAAAGGTCGATTTGCCATTATGTGATGCATGATTTCACACAGAATATTACTAATAGTACCAAGTAATAATAACGATCAAATTACACTAATGCAAACATTAAACATTTTATCAAACCCGGTTATCACCGTTAGGAGAGCCTGAATAGACCTGGGTAAATTCAGATTACTTATTCAAGAAACCCACAGATACTTGTTTTCTTGTTCTAAGGCGCAGTACTTGAGGCATAAGATGTTCAAGAAATTCGTAAATCCAGTCTTTTCCGAAATGTTATAAACTCGCTCCTATTCGGAAGCATGAGCTACGGCGTAAGTTGAAATTCATGAAATCTCTGCAGAAGACTCTTGAAGTATCGCCGCCTTTCATTACACAGAGAATAAGAACATCAAAGCTTAGTGCCTTAATGGAGACATTTATGTTCTCACTCCAACTTGAGACTGCTTATTTTCATACCGAAATTTTCTCTTTGTATAATGAAATCTTGAGTTTCATGCAGCAATTTACAAAAAATTCAGGGGAGGTTTAGTGTATATTATGAAAATACTGAAGTAAGGTAGAAAGCTGCTGCTGCAACTAAGGGTATTTTGGTTGTTTAACTGGTGTTAGCATGAAACTGTTTCAATGGGTTAATTATTGGCAGAGCCGGAAGAGATGAAACCATTGAAACAACAGAGGGAGTAGTTTCGAAGTGAGCTTGGACTATGGCGCAGACAAAACCTTCAAATCATAACAAACCATTTGTTTAGTTTTATCTGTAAAAAAAAGTTACCCTACTGTGACTTGGCTGTAATACCCGTCTTGGAGGTAGCTACATTTTGTTTCTTCAAATGAAATCTTGGAAATAGGGAATATTAGTTTTTTTAATCATCTATACCCATAGGCAGCAACAGGTAACCAAACATTCAATAACAGAACCATACCTTTTAGCGCCCTTATCGGTGATGAAGACGGAGGCAGTGATGGGTTCCCACGATTAACAAAAGGAAGTGAAAGAAAGCTGTTTAGGAAATTTATACGAAAATTGAAAGTTACAGCAGAGGAATCTGATTCGTTAAGCTTGTGACAATCTTAGCTAACGAACACTGACATTCCAGTTAAACAATTATCTTTAAGGAACAACACTTATAGCAACAACCTGTGAACGAAACGCATCCTGATATCACATCTTGCATCATAAGAGATAATGGTTTTTTTTCATGGAAAAAGAGGGAAAGTCCTTCACCTTACTGGACGAGAGCCTACTTGACCTTTATGAACCAGCCTCCACAAAAGAAATGCAAGATACATAAAACAAGAAAAAAAAAGACCAAAACAGAATTTAGGCAAAAAACTCTCATTAATTCAAATAAAAATTACAGAAAATGGCAGATATGTATAAGGCACTTGAAATACCAGGATAATCTTATTATATTTTGTACTTTAAAAAATCAGCAATGATTTTTACAGAAGGCGAAGACCATTTTAGGGACAAATGCGAGTCTCTCATCAGATTTTACAAGAATCTACGTAACTTTTAATATTGCATTTAAGAGAATCATTCTGATTATACAGGAATCTGGGTAACTTTTAATAATTGCATTTAAGAGAATCACTCTGATTTTACAGAAATCTATGTAACCTTTAATCATAGCATTCAAGAGAATCATTCTGATCTTACAAAAATCTATGTAACCTTTAATTACTGCATTCAAGAGAATTGCTCTGATTTTACAGGAATTTACGTAACCTTTAATAATTGCATACAAGAGAATCACTCTGATTTTACAAGAATCTATGTAACCTTTAATTACTGCATTCAAGAGATCACTCTGATTTTACAGGAATCTACGTACTATTATTATTAAAGAATTTAACCAGACCACTGAGCTGACTATCAGCTCTCATAGGGTTGGCCCAAAGAATTTGGATGAAATGACAGGCCTAGGCTAGAAGCCTAGCACTGGGACCAAATACTGTAGGTCACTCGGTATGGTGATGAATGAATGAAAATGAAATTAAAAGTTGCACATATGCATACACTCTCATACTGGTACACACTCACACAATAAATATATTTATACCCATGTTTCCATTGTAAGGGACTGCATGGCGGTCCTATGGGCACACGTGCGTGTGAGTCAGCCATCGGACAAAACAAGACAACAAAAGCATCCTACAGATTTAGTTGTTTTTTAAAATTCATCAGCGGTTTCGTCAAGGAACGTATTTTTACCACATACAACATCTCTTTCATTTTTTAACGATTGTTCACAGCTTGATTCATGTACAATCACCACTGGGTATTGCACTGCCATGCAAAGCATTCCGATCATGTTCTTTTAATGTTCCACTGAAAATTCTGTATCAAACTGTATGTATGGTTCGTTTGTGAAGATGCCAAACGACTGTTGACTAGGTATGAGCGACTTTGATACTGGCTGGGTGTTTATGGTTTATTGGACAGTTCCACACCTGTTAAATGTACAGAACTTCATGTTATTTGGCGTTATATTTTGGACATCCACACAGTACAGGTAAAACAGAGATAAAAGGTTCAGACATCTGTGTTTGTCGCAGACAAACAGATGGCGATATCAAGAGACATGATTACCATACAGTGATGAGACATACATCAGTGGAAAGGCCTGAAATTTATATTTGCTTGAGATTCAAGACAGATTAATGGATACAATGCAGTAGCATAAGAAATGTGAAATGGAGACTATTTTGGCATCTTCACAAACAGAAACACACATACAGTTTGATACAGAAGATAATCGCTTGGAACATTATGAGTACATGATTAGAATGCTTGCATGGCAATGCAAGTAGTGGTGATAATACAAAACAAGACAACAATGGTTGGGAGAAACAGACGGAAATATTGTATGGTTGAAATCGTCATTCCATTAGAGAAAGAAAACGAGACGCTCCTTTTTGTCCTGTCCACAGTCCGTGATGACGCATTATCGAACACTTTGATACATCACGCAGGTTATATGTTTGGAAGAGACAGCGTCGGGGCTCTTATAAGTACTCTCCCCAAGACGTTTGATAACGCCTGATTGTTTGGAAGAGACAGAGTCGGGGCGACAGGCTCTTCACTGTTCCCCCACTTTGAGGCATCGATGCGGAAATTGTCTTGGCGACAATTGTAGTTGGCTCAGGGTTGGGGCTAGGCGGGGTAGGGAGGCTGAAGGGTTATATTTTGGCCAGCAGGAGCCTGAGGAGGACGGGAGCTGGTTGAAGGGTGATCGGATGATCTTTCGATAATCGGCCCGAGGGCTGAAGGATGACGGCGGCTGATCCTGTTAGCCAGCTCGAGAGGGGCAGCAGCAGACTGAAGGATGACGTGGCTGGTCCTACGCTGGTCAGCTTGTCCAGTACGATAAGGGGCGGCTTCAGGTTTCTGGAGGAGGCATCCAGGGCCCGGTGGTGGAGTGGGTCATCTTGGAGGGTCGGACTTATATTGAGAACTCAGGAACGGCGGAAGCAGCGAGGCGGCTTAACTGTTATCGGGCGTGGGTCGCTCATCTTGGGTCAGGCTGGTCCTTCGGTCACCCATGGTCACCAGTAAGGACACTTATGATGACATACTGGCTGGGTGTTTACTGGTTTATTGGTAGTTCACACTGATAAATGCTTCACAGAATTGGATTTGATAATCGCTGCAGGGTAATTGTAGCATCTACACACATACAGGTAAACAGAGATAAAGGTTCAGACATCTGTGTTTGTCTGCAGACAAACAGATGGCGATTCAAGAGACATGATTAACATATATGTGAAACATAATCAGTGGAAAGGCCAGGATTTTGGACATATGGCCAATTGCATGATTCAAGACAGATTAATGGATACAATGCAGCATAATAAATGTGAAATGGAGAGACATTTGGCGTCTTCACAAACAGAAACATACATACAGTTTGATACAGAAGATTCGTTGGAACATTATGAGTACATGATTAGACTGTTGCATGGCAATGCAAGTAGTGGTGATTGTACATAAAACAAGACAACAATGGTTAAGGAGAAACAGACGGAAATATTGTATGGTTGAAATTGCGTTCCATTAGAGAAAGAAAACGAGACGCCCTGTTTTGTCCTGTCCATTTGATAATGACGATTGACGAACACACGTGTTTGGAAGAGACAGCGTTGGGGCTGGTTACAATCTTATCAACACTTTATTATGCTACCGCATTGTATTCATCAATCTGTCTCGAATTTCATGCAAATGTCCATATGTGGAATTTCTTGGCCTTTCCATTGACATATGTTTTATCATTGTATGTTTATATTGTCTCTCACAATCGCCATCTGTTTGTCTGTCGACAAGCACAGGTGTTCGAAACATAATCTCTGTTTTGTCTTGTCTGTGTGCAGAAGCTACATTGCGGCTCGCACCAGCCAATAACAACCATGAAGATTCTGTACATGTATTCAGTAAGGAACCAGTAATAAACTAGACAACACCCAGCCAGTATGTCACTCAACACCTTCCTTACACCATATATACTCACTAAAAATAAATTAAGTAAATTAAGTAAAATTATTAAGTAAAATGTTAAAATTTAGTTGTTTTAAAATTCATTAGGTTTTGTATTTTTATTATTTACTTTTTATATTTTATCAATTAAATCACAGCTCCTCATGAACGTTAAAATAGGTGTTACTGAGAATATTGAAGATTCTGATAAAATTTCTTGTACTGTTCTATTTCTAAAATTTGATAATCGCTGCAGGTTATATTTTGGACATTCACATAATACATGTTTCACAGTTACCAACAACTTTGCAATCTGGGCATTTGGGAGGAGGGCCACATGGACTGTTCATTAAGTGTCCATGTGTCAAACGAGTATGGCCTATTCGAAGACACGTCAGAATTACTTGTGTGCGTCTCTCTCTCTGATATGATGAACTCCATTTTTTAACACGATTTTATGTTTCAATTTATTATTTTCAGGCTCTTCATTCCAAATATTTTGCCATTTACTTACAATGATTGTTTTTATATACAGTATCTTATACAGTCACTAATAGGGATGTTTACATTTGCTCTTGTCATGTGGACTGCTTCTTTAGCTGCTTTATCAGCCTCTTCATTTCTTTTAATCCCTACATGGGCAGGGATCCAGCATATTTCAATATTTTTTCCATCATTATACAATTTATGGAGTGAAAACTTAATTTGTTGTACAAAATTACTTTTTTGATTATAGTTCTGAATGGCTTTCTACAGCGCTTCTGGAGTCGCTATAAATCACAAAATTATTAAATGAGGTTTCTTTAATTATTTTTATGGCTGATGCTATTGCACGTAGCTCAGCTGTAAATATTGAGGCATTATCTGATAGAGAGAACTGATACGCTTTGTCTTGGGATACTGCAGCATCCCACTCCGTATTGTGACTTAGATCCGTTGGTGTATTTTGTGTAATGTGCACCTTTTCAGATTATATGTTCTACTGTATGTTGTCTATGGTGTTCTGGGATATATGAATAACTTTTTGATAAATATTTTAAGTTTTAATATTAAACGTATTTGTATATTTCTATTTAGCAACTCAAACAATCTTCTAGCTCTAACTGCGAAAGGAGGTGGATGATTGTTTATAAACACACCTCTTAATCCAAATAATTTTTTGGTTGGAGAATCATTTGTCTGAATTTGCAGAGCACTCTTCATTGTTACTAACTCTCTATGGAGAGAGAAAGTTCACCACATTCAGCTTGTAAAGAAGACGTTGGTGATGATCAAAAAGCTCCTGAACATATTCTAAGGCCTTCATTATGAACTGGGTCTAATGTTTTCAGCGTTGCGTCTGATGGCAAGCCATATATTTGGCTTACATAATCAATGATAGACAGTATTGTTGCTTTATACAGTACAGTAAGGGTATGTCTATCGGCTCCTTAAGTAGTGTTCGACAGTTTTTTAATTAGGTTTAATACTCTTTTACATTTTGATTTCATGTATGTTTTGTGGGCTTTCCAGTTCAAGTGAGTATCGAATACTAATCCCAAAAATTTTGCTGTTTGGCCAATTGGTATGGAATGATTTCTGATTTTTAAATCTATTTCTTCACCTTTTTTCCACTTTATTTTTATAAAACATTACTGAAAATTTGAAGCCTACAGATGAGGCCCATTCATCTATTTTTATTATAGTTTTATTAATGATTTGCTCTGCATGTTTTATGCGAGATGCTGAATAATATATGGCAAAATCATCCATATACAAGTTACTTTTAATTCCAATTGGTAGATTATTACTGATATCATTTATTGCTAAAGTAAACAGTGTGCCACTAAGGACGCTTCCTTGTGGAACACCATTTTCAAGTAGAAATGTACTTGACAATGTATCGTCAATTCTCACTTGAAAAGTGCGATTTGTCAGACAGTTCTGGATAAACCTAGGTAAATGTCCACGGATGCTGTTATTATGTAACGTTTTTAATATTGCATATCTTCATGTAGTATCATATGCCTTTTCAATGTCAAAAAAGACGGCTATAGTAATTTGTTTTCATTCAAATCCCTTCGTATGTGATCTTCCAAGTTAGACAGAGAATCCAGTGTAGATCTGTTACATTGTGACCCAAACTGAGTGGGAGTCAAAATTTTATTTTCTCGAATGTGCCATGTTAGTCGAGCATTTACCATTTTCTCTAGTAATTTGCACAAACAACTTGTTAAAGAAATTGGTCTGTAATTGTTTACATTACTGGGATCTTTTCCAGGTTTGGGGACAGGAATAATTATAGCTTTATGCCATTCATCAGGAAATAAATTTCAAAGCCATAACTTGTTATAAAGCTCTAATAAGTATGTCTTTGCCAAAGGTGCTAAATGGCAGATCATTTCAAAACAAATACTGTCACCTCCAGGGGCAGATTTATTGCTGTTCAACAGAGCAAATTCCAGCTCTTCCATATTAAATTTTCTATTATAATATATATTTTCTATTGTTTCAAAATTCATTGTTATTAATTCTATATTATTTTTCTTTGTGCAGAAATGCTCATCTAAATTTTTGTCGCTACTTACTTTTGCTGAATTTTCACCTATTACATTACTTATTTCTTTAGGATCAAGTATTTTTTTCCCATCTTTTATTATGGCATGTCTAGATGGTTTAACATGGGTACCATTTATTTTCCTGAATTTTCCCCATATTTTTTATATGGGAGCATTATTAGAGAGATCTGATACATATTTTCTCCATGAAATAATTCTTCCTTGAATTACTTCTCTTTTAAATTTTGCACATGTTTTGTTATATAGAGGTTTTAATGTATCAATTTCTAATAATAATAAAGTGAGTTTTTATAAGGTTCCTTCTAATATCAGTAATGTTTTAATCATTTTACTGAATTTTCTATTCAAGTTATCTAATCATCTTCCAATTTGGTGTTTTATTTTTATTAATTCTGTTAGTTTTTCAGACCACCATGGGACTTTGTGTTTTGTTGGATGAGATTTGGATTTTGGTATTGCTTTATCAGCAGCATTTGTGATGAAATCAAAAAGAAATTTATTACTTTCAATATGGCCTTTTAATTATTCAAATGGTGGGATATTCCTAGTGTGGAATTCATATTGCTCCCAATCTGCTTTATAAATGTTATACTGAGGGACATGCTTGGTGGGATTATTTTGTAATAATGAAATTAATATTGGGAAATGATCACTTGTGTGCAAGTCGTCAACAGTATTCCAATCCAATCTGTCTACTATGTTTGTTGTACATAGAGTTAAGTCGATTGAGGAAAATGTTCCATGTGTTTTAGAAAAATATGTGCTGATTTCGTTATCATTTATACAGCACATGTCATATGAATCTATGAATTCTTCTATTTTACATCCTGCTCTACTTGAGTCTGTACAATTACAGTCCCACATCGGGTTGTGGACATTAAAATTACCTACTACTAATGTAGGTTCCTTGGCATTATTAAGCAATTCTTGGAGTTTGTCAAAGTCATAATTTTTATTAGGTCGATTGTATAAATTATGAATTACATAATTATCGTTTTTTATTCGTATTCTAATACTCGATGTTTGCAGATCAGCAAAGTTTACAGGTATTTTGTCATAACATACTTTGTTATAGCAGTACCTAAATTTCCTACTTCCTCTTGTGATGTTGATGCTAAGGTATATTTGTAAGAGACCCGTCGCACCGACCTCGGTCTCTTTCCAGCACAGTCATCCATTGGAGGACAAGACAGAACAGGGGACATCCCATTTTTTCTCAGCAGAACGCAAACTTCTACCATACAATATTTATAGGTTTCTCCCTAACCATTGTTGTCTTGATTTATGTACAATCACCACTACTTGCATTGCCATGCAAGCATTCTAATCATGTCATAATGTTCCACTGAATCTTCTGTATTTGTATGTTTTGTTTGTGAAGGTGCCAAACGTCTTGCCATTTCACATATTTTGTTACTGCATTGTATTCATTAATCTGTCTTGAATCTCATGTTTTAAGAATTTCCTGGCCTTTCCACTGATATACGTTTTATCACTGTACGTTTATTGTGTCTCTCACAATTGTCATCTGTTTGTATTGACAAACACAGATGCCCAAAACATTACCTCTGTTTTGTTCTGTCTGTGCAAACTACTTTTCTGCCCGCACAGGCTAATAACATCTTTGAAGATTCTGTACATTCATTCAGTAAGAAACCACCAATACACCAGTCAACACCCAGCCAGTATGTACTCAATCTGTCCTTACACTGGTTTCACCAAGGACCCGGCCAACCTAAGATTGACCATGGTTTCGCTGCCTCGCTGCTTCCCGCCATTCCCAAGCTCTTAGTAGATGTCCAACCCTCCGAGATGACCCAACCACTGGAGCCTCCTCCAGGAAACCTGAAGCCACCCCCAAACTTACCGGACAAGCTGACCAACGAAGGACCAGCCAACGTCATTTCAGCCTTATGGCTCGAAGGATCAGCCGCCATCATCCTTTCGAGCCATACCGAAGGATCAGCCGCCATCATCCTTGTTCCAGCTGGCTACCAAAATCGTTGACATCACCCTTCAACACGCTACCATCCTCCTCGAGTTCCTGCCAGCCAGCACATTTAGCCTCCTACCCGCCCCTAGCCTTCCCTTCAAGCCAATTACAATTGTCAGCAAGACGATTTTAAGTTATTGTAAGAGACCTGTCACACCGACCTCGGTCTCTTCCAGCACACGTGTGTGTTTGTGTGTTTGTCATCCATTGGGGGACAATTAGAACAAGAGCATCCCATTTTTTCTCATAAATAAACTTCTACCATACAATATTTCCGTCTGTTAAACCATTGTTGTCTTGATTTGTGTACAATCTACTTGCATTGCCATGCAAGCATTCTAATCATGTACTATAATGTTTGAATCTTCTGTATCAAACTTTATTTTCTGTTTGTGAAGATGCCAAACGTTCGCCACTTCACATATATTATGCTACTGCATTGTATTCATTAATCTGTCTCGAATCTCATACAATTGGCCATTTGTAGAATTTCCTGGCCTTTCCACTGGTATATGTTTTATCACTACGTTTATTGTCTCTCTCACAAATTCTGTTTGTCTGGAAACATTTCTGTTTTGTTCTTTGTGTTAGACGCTACTTTTCCACCACACAGGCCAATAACATCTTCGAAGATTCTGTACATTCATTCAGTAAGGAACTACCAATAAAACCAGTTTATCTCAATCCGTCCTTACATATTTACCTAATGCTGATATTGTTTTGTTGTATGTTGTAAATATAATATCATTGGTTCATATTCTTTTAAAAACTTTGTCTCTTAGGTGTAATTCATGTAGACCATTTTTTCCATTGTATAACTATTGAAAATATTTGTTAAGTCGGGTTTTCTCTTTTTTTGTATTATCAATTTGGATTTTTCTAATAATTTACTCACGACATTCATTTGTTTTTCTTTATAATATACTAAGTGCTCAATGTACATGCATCCTTTTTCATGGTTACTCAAATCCAGGGTTTCTTTTTTTCTATATTTCATAAATTTTCTTATAATGTTTGTTAAACCATCTTTTGTTAAGCTTTTGTTATTATTGCACAATTCTACAAAACATAATCACTGTTGTCTTTAACTTCAGTGTTTTGGATATCTGTATCCATAGGCTTTACTATTATTTTAGGAGATAAAGTATATTCTTAGTTTGTTTTTGTTCTTTCTTTGTACCCTTTGTCTTTGGTTTAACCGATATTTTCTAATTACAGTTGGTTTTTTTTTGTTTTGGGTGGTGTTCTCTCCAAAGGCCTTTTTTTATCTTTAATTTCCACTCCATCACGACTTTCCTCTGTTTCTTCTGTAGTAGTATCATCATCTTGTGCTATTTGCATTAACATTTCAAAAGAGTTGGATAAAATGTTACCCATATCCTTTGTGCCTGTTTCTTGATTCTTTACCATTTTAGTTTTTTTCTGTAAAGCATTATTTTCTTCTTGAGATTTATTTGGCTGCAGTTTGTTACTTCTATCTGTATGTATTTTTGATTCATTATTAGTTCTTGTTGTCAAGGCATATGTAAGTTTCTTAGCAGGATCTTGAATTCCTCTCACTTTCAATTCTAATTTAGCCTCTCTAATAGACATTCCTGTTCTTTCTTGTAGCATTTTCAATTCTGTGTTGTACATGTAATACATGCATTCTTTGGATCTTGCATGATGATTCTGCCCACAGTTTATACATTTTGGTTCGCTGCAATTCCATTGTGTGGCATGTTCTTCAGATCCACAATACGCACATACAGGTTCGTTTCGACAATATTTTTCATGTGCCCATATTTACTACAGTTTTGACACTGTAGTGGCTTTGGGACATAGGGCCTTATTTCTCTGTTTTGACCTAAAACTTTTATTTTTTGGGGTAGATCTTGACCCTCAAATTTTATTTTTGTGATTTTTAACATTTTCTTTTTTTTGTTTACTTGGTATATTATATATACCTCACAATCTTGGACTCTGGGATATCTTTTTTAAGAGAGTCCAAGAGAATATTCTTTTCAATTGGTTCGTCACTGTTCTCAGGAAGCACAATGGTACCCTGAATGCTGTTCATAGTGTCATGTTTTTTATTTTTACTTTTTTATATTATCTATTGTTGTTTGTTACATATAGTCCTCAGACTGATATTTTTTTTTTTTTTGTTGTGGCTTCTATAAGCCACGTATTTTCTCTTATCTGTCTAAACGACATTTCTGTCATTGAATGTCTGTTTAATATTTAGTTTTCCAATTTTAGGGCTGAAATTTTCGTTCTGTTTCTAGGTTAGAAACCTTGACCAACCACTCCCAAAGAGGGAGTCGAAGTGAGTCAAGGTTGGGTCAAGACGATATTTATTTACTTTTTTCAGTTTGTTTTGTACTGGAGCGTAAGGTTCCAATGTAATTACATTAGTATTTTTTTTCTGTTTTTTTCAGAGAGAGGTTATCAAAAGAGGTTCCAGTGGTTGTCAACTGTGCCGAGTCACTACCATCAATCTTACCCAGGGGTGCTCAAATCTTTAACACTACTTAGCATAAAGATCGAGGTAGAGTATATAAAAAAAAAAAAAATAAATGAATAAACCTGAAAACCTTAAAAAGATATCATCAGCCTTTCATGGAGTTTATTCTTCCGCCAATGCCACAAGTGAGAACTGACTCCCAAATGTCCGCTCCCTACCCTACCCCACTGGGGATGGCACATGGTTAGAGTGGCCCAAGTGTAAGCCAAACCTGTTTGCTAGGACTGAGAGTATTTCAAGAATACAATCGTCACCATCCTAATCATATCATGGGCAAACCGGATAGAGTGCCAAGAGTCCTATCCCTAGAACCAGGCACCCCTGGAATCCGTGGTCTAGCCCTAAAGAATAGTTCCGCCTTTGAGCTATCAATCTGATAACTCTCAGGTCTGAACATTATCGGGCAGTTGATGGTCCTCACTATTTAGTTTCGGATATAAACCCATTCCCAGCTACAGTATCTTTTCCTGTTTATCAGGTCCAATAAATTTTAGTAAAAGCGGAAAATTCTACAAAAATTAATTCAAACAAATATATAATGGCATAAGGGACTCTTGGACTCAAACCCGAGAACAGATTCCTGGGGTTCAAGAGCCCCCTCACCAGGTCAAGGAGGTCCCATATCGACGGGGAGGAATCTACGTAACCTTTAACTATTGCATTGAAGAAAATCACTGATTTTCCAGTAATCTATGTAACCTTTAATAATTGCACTCCAGAGAATCACTCTGATTTTACAGGGGTCTATATAAGCTTTAATTATAGCATTCAAACGAATCACTCTGATTTTACAGAAACCTATGTAACCTTTAATCATAGCATTCAAAAGAATCATTCTGATTTTACAAAAATCTATGCAACCTTTAATTATTGCATTCAAGAGAATCATTCTGATTTTACAGGAATTTACGTAACCTTTAATAACTGCATTCAAGAGAATCACTCTGATTTTACAAGAATCTATGCAACCTTTAGTTACTGCATTCAAGAGATCACTGATTTTACAGGTATCTACGTAACCTTTAATTATTGCATTGAAGAAAATCACTGATTTTACAGGAATCTACGTAACCTTTAATTATTGCATTCAAGCGAATCACTCTGACTTTAAAGGTATCTAAGTAACCTTTAATTATTGCATTCACGAGAATCACTCTGATTTTACAGGAGTCTATGTAACCTTTTGCTATTGCATTTAAGAGAATCACTCTAAATTTACAGCAGTCTATGTAACCTCTAATTATTGCATTCAGAGAGAATCACTCTGAATTTACAGAAATCTATGTAACTTTTGATTATTGCAATGAAGATAATCACTCTGATTTTACAGGAATCTACGTAACCTTTAATTATTGTATTCAAGAGAATCACTCTGATTTTACAGGAATATACATAATCTTTAATTACTGCATTCAGGAGAATCACTCTGCTTTTACAGGGATCTACTTAACCTCTAATTATTGCATTGAAGAGAATCACTCTGATTTTACAGAAACTATGTACCTTTAATTATTGCATTCAAGATAATCACTCTGATTTTACAGAAATCTATGTAGCCTTTAATTATTGCACTGAAGGGAATCACAGATTTTACAGGCATCTACGTAACCTTTAATTAATGTATTCAAGAGAATCACTCTGATTTTACAGGAATCTACTTAACCTTTAATTATTGCATTGAAGGAAATCACTCTGATTTTGCAGGAATCTATGTAGCCTTTAATTATTGCATTCAGGAGAATCACTCTGATTTTACAGGAATCTACTTAACCTTTAATTACTGCACTGAAGGGAATCACTTTGATTTTACAGTAATCTATGTAACCTCTAATTACTGCATTCAAGATAATCATTCTGATTTTACAGGAATTTACAAAACCTTTAATTAATGCTTTCAAGAGACTCACTCTGATTTTACAGGAATCTATGTAACCATTAATTATTGCATTTAAGGGAATCACTCTGATTTTACTGGAATCTACAATGCCTTTAATTATTACATTAACTGAATCACTCTGACTTTACAGGAATCTATGTAACCTTAAATTACTGCAATTTCAGATAATCACTCTGATTTTACAAGAATTTAAATAATCTTTAATTACTGCATTCAAGAGAATCAATCTGATTTCACGGGCATCTACGTAACCTTTAATTATTGCAATCAAAAGAATCACTATGATTTTACAGGAAACTATGTAAACTATTGCATTCAAGAGAATTACTCTGATTTTACGGGAATTAACGTAACCTTTAATTACTGTAATGAAGATAATAACTCTGATTTTCCATGAATCTACATAAACTTTAATTACTGAATTCGAGAGTATCACTCTTATTTTACAGGAATCTATGTAACCTTTAATTATTGCATTCAAGAGAATCACACTGACTTTACAGTAATCTACATAACCTTTAATTATTGCACTGAAGAGAATCACTCTGATTTTACATGAATCCTCGTAACATTTAATTATTGCATTCAAGAAAACCACTCAGAATTTACAGGAATCTACATAACCTTTAATTGTTGCACTGAAGAGAATCACTCTGATTTTGCAGGGATCTATGTAAACTTTAATTATTGCATTTAAGATAATCACTCTGATTTTACAAGTATTTAAATAACCGTTCATTATTGCATTGAAAAGAATCATTCTGATTTTACAGGAATCTACATAACATTTAATTATTGCATTTAAGATAATCACTCTGATTTTCCAGGAATCTATGTAACCTTTAATTATTGCATTCATGATAATCACTCTGATTTTACCAGAATCTACCTATAATTATTGCATTCAAGAGAATCACTCTGATTTTACCTGAATCTGCGCAACCTTAATTATTGTATTGACTAGAATTACTCTGATTTTACAGGAATCATGTAACCCTTAATTATTGCACTGAAGAGAATCTCTATGATTTTACAAGAATCTAAGTAACCTTTAATTATTACACTGAAGAGAATCACTCTGACATTACAGGAATCTATGTAACCTTTAATTATTGCTATGATTCTACAGGAATCTATATAACCTTTATTTATTCCATTCAAGAGAATCACTCTAATTTGATATGGAGGATCAAGTTGGCTGCCAAACAAAAGAAAAAAAATAATTATTACTTATTCTAATTCATTTTACACAGGTAAATTTTCTGTCTAAACTCCTGTTTTGGGAATCTAGGAATCCAATAAATTTATTTAAATCACAGTACATTATAATGATTACATATTTATGAAAACTAAGATGGATGACCAATATGGCTATCAGACTACAAAAATTATCATTATTCATTTCAGCTCATATTACAGAAGTAAACGTGCTGTCTAAACCTGTGTTTTGGGGATATGGCAATCCAATTAGCCAATCTGACCTACAGTCAAAACTGAAGTGATTATACATATAAATAAAAAGTAATGATGGAGAGAAAAAAAGCTGCCTTGAAAATCATGATTACTCATTTCAATTTCTTTATACACTTAAATTTGCGTTCTACATCCTTTTTGGGAATCTGAAACCAACCAACTAATCTGAATAACAGTACATTGAAGTGATTAGAATTTTCAAATCTAAGATGGGGTATTAATAAATCACCAAACTTAATGTATGATCACTGGGAAAATGTTATCATAATTGATATATTATTAATTTCTGAAAAACAAGGTTTTACAATATTCACTGTCAATTATTCTTCCTGTAAAGCTTGATTGTGTAGATTCTCAGTTCTCAACTTGACATGGTCCACAAGCAGATGTTCATGGCAGTTCTTAGCCTTAGCAACTGCAACGCATTTGATAAGCAGTTTTACAATTACAGAGGACCATCTGAAGGATGCTTTCTGGTGCAGCAGTTTTCTTGTTCATAACTGGCACAAACTGATTGTCCTCCGTTTTCCACCCGCAATCCACTACATTCATGTCACTTTCGTTTCCAGTCCACATCATGATCTGATATTACACTCTGAAGCCATGATATTTTTTCGAAGACTTAGTGGGTGGGAGGAGTTCTGGGGTAACAAATGACTTGGCAAGAGACAATTTTTTTCATAAAAGCATTGTAACACAAAGATGAAAGTGAACTGCTCTTGCCAGTTATGAGCAAGAAACTTGCTGCACCAGAAGCCTCCTTCAGAAAGCGTTCTGTAATTGCAAAACTGCCTATCAAATGTGTTGCAATTGCAAAGGCTAAGAACTACCATGGACATCTGCTTGTGGACCTTGTCAAGTTCAGAACTGTGAGAACCCACATAATCAAGCTTTACAGGAAGAAGAAAGCGACAATGAATATTTGTACACCTTGTTTTTCAGAAATTGATAATATTGGATTTATGATAACATTTTACCAGTAATCATTACACTAAGTTTGGTGGCCTTATTGGTACCCCATCTTAGATGTTGAAAAATCTAATCACTTCAATGTACTGTTATTCAGACTAATTGGTTGGATTTCCAGATTCCCAAAAAAGGATTTAGACACCAAATTTACGTGAATAAAGTAAATTGAAATGAGTAATGGAGATTTTCAAAATTTGGCAGCTATTTTGCTCCTCAATCATTGATTTTGTATTTATATATATAATCACTTCAGTTTACTGTAAGTCAGATAGGCTAACTGGATTGCCATATCCCCAAAACACGGGTTTAGACAGCAAGTTCATTTCTGTAACATGAGCTGAAATGAATAATGATGATTTTTTTGTAGTTTGACAGCCATATTGGTCCTCCATCTTAGATTTTATAATAGGTAATCACTGTAATATACTGTGATTTAAATAAATTTATTGGATTCCTAGATTCCCAAACCAGGGGTTTAGACAGTAAATTCACCTGTGTAAAATGAGTTAAAATAAGAAATAATTTTTTTTTTTTTTTTGGCAGCCATATTGATCCTCCATATTAAATCATGTATATATGTAATTAGACCTACTTCAATATTCTGTAATTCAGATATTATGCTCTTTGGACTCCCAAATCACCAAAACAGGTGTTTAGGCACAAAATTTACTTGTATAAAATAAATTAGAATGAATAATGGAGATTTTCATAGTATGGCGGCCAAACTGGTCCACCATCTTGGATTTTGTGAATATATAATCCTTAAATATAACGCAGATCTGCTAATTGGGTTCCAGATCCCCATAATGAGGTGTTAGGTACCAGCATTATTTATCTAGTTTGAATAATGAAGAGCAACGGCATTTTAAGGATTTAAGGGCTATTATAGACGCCATCTTGGAAACCAGACCTTTTGGATGGTCAGATTGTAGTAGACTTTTTATACGTTATTAAGCATACCTGATACTGCAATAACCAGTTGAGAAACCTTTTGCAGCCATTTTTTGGGGGTAAGGTGCTTTTTCATAAATGCAGCTGACTACATTGCATTCAAGACAATCAAACTGATTTTACAAGAATTTACGTAACGCTTAATTATTACATTGAAGAGATTCACTTTCACTTTACAGGAATCTATGTAACCTTTAATTATTGCATTGAAGAGAACCACTCTGATTTTACAAGAATCTAAGTACCCTTTAATTATTGCATTGAAGATAATCACTCTGATTTCACAGGCATCTACGAAACCTTTAATTATTGCATTTAAGGAATTACTCTGATTCTGTAGGAATCTATGTAACCTTTAATTATTGCACTCATGAAAATCACTCTGATTTTATAGAAATCTAAATAACCTTCAATTATTGCATTGAAGAGAATCACTCTGATTTTAAAGGAATCTATGTAAACTTTAATTATTGTATTGAAGAGAATCACTCTGATTTCACAGAAATCTATGTAACCTTTAATTATTGCATTTAAGAGAATCCACTCTGATTTCACAGGAGTTTACATAATCTTTAATCATTGCATTTAAGAGAATTACTCTGATTTTACTGGAATCTAGATAACCCTCAATTATTGCACTGAAGAGAACCACTCTGATCTTACAGGAATCTACGTAACCTTTAATTATTGCATTTAAGAGAATAACTCTGATTTTACAGGAATCTACATAACCTTCAATTATTGCACTGAAGAGAACCAATCTGATCTTACAGGAATCTATGTAACCTTCAATTATTGCATTCAAGAGAATCACTCTGGTTTTACAGGAATCTAAGTAACCTTTAATTACTGCATTCCAGATAATCACTTTGATTACAGGAATCTACATACAGTAACCTTTAATTACTGCATTTAAGAGAATCACTTTGATTTTATAGGAATCTACGTAACCTTTAATTATTGTATTTAAGAGAATCACTTTGATTTTACAGGAATCTATGTAACCTTTAATTATTAACTTTAAGATAATCACTCTGATTTTACAGGAACCTATGTAACCTTTAATTATTGCATTCAAAAGAATCACTCTGAATTTACATGAATCTACATAATCTTAAATTATTACATTCAAGAGAATCACTCTGATTTTACAATAATCTACGTAATCTTTAATTACTGGGTTTAAGAGAATCACTCTGATTTTACAGGAGTATATGTAACCTTTAATTACTGCATTCAAAAGAATCACTCTGATTTTACAAGAATCTACATAACCTTTAACTGCTGCATTCAAAAGAATCACTCTGATTTTACATGAATCTACGTAATCTTTAATCGCTGCAATCAAAAGAATCACTCTGATTTTACAGGAATCTACATAACATTTAATTGCTGCATTCAAAAGAATCACTCTGATTTTACAGGAGTCTACATAACCTTTAACTGCTGCACTCAGGATAATCACTCTGATTTTACAGGAATCTACGTAACCTTTAATTGCTGCATTCAAAAGAATCACTCTGATTTTACAGGAATCTACATAACCTTTAACTGCTGCACTCAGGAGAATCACTCTGATTTTACAGGAATCTACGTAACCTTTAATTGCTGCATTCAAAAGAATCACTTGATTTTATAGAGTCTGCATAACCTTTAACTGCTGCACTCAGAGAATCACTCTGATTTTACAGGAATTTGTTAACCTTTAATTGCTGCATTCAAAAGAATTAACTGCATAGATGACTAGAACGCGATGTTAATTTCTACTAAAATATTGTCGATCTTCTACGGCTGGGCAAGATGCAGTCACAGATTATATTATGAAAGCCAGTCATTTTTAAATAATTTTGTTAGGTCTTTAATCAACTTCAAACATTAACGTGAAACAGATGAGTTTACAAAACGTTCAACTTAAGTCCTGTGAATTATTAAGTACACAGGTAAAGCCAGCAACTAAGATTTTTAAAATCTGAAATTTATTGAATTCATTCTGATGCATGAAGTGATGCAAATTAACAACTTTCTTCAGAATTCTTTTACAATCGACAGAATTTCATGTTATATAGAATACGAGCCAAGAAACATGTTATCTTTGAACTCGAGGTCCATAACATCTTCATTATATATATATATATATATATATATATATATATATATATATATATATATATATATATATATATATATATATATATATATATATATATATATATATATATATATAAATATAATATATGAAATGAACACATTAGAAAGTGCTTCAAAGAAATGTGACTGTGTGTGTGTGATCCCAGGTCTTTCAAATGAGGGCCATAGGGCATAATATATATGTGCAAATATAAAACACTCAATATATATATAAATATATATATATATATATATATATATATATATATATATATATATATATATATAAATTATGAAGCAGAGTGGACCATGGAAACGTATTCATCTCAACATAATTCTTTATTTCCAACGTTTCGTAATAAAAAGCTTTATTACATCATCTGGGAATCTGTTAAATAATGAATAAAATTACTTTGAAAATTGCGCTTTAAAATCAATAAAATTCCTAAAATACTTCACAGTTAAAATACAAGAAAAAAATGAAAAAACAAAAAAAAACAAAAAAAAAAATCAACATGGAGCAACATAAGCTAACCAACCTTATACCAAAGAAGGCAGAAGACAGAATGCATAAAAAAAGTTAACTCAGGTACAGCTGAGTGGAGGAGGTCTGGGTATTTAACTGGGGAACTAGTTGTTTAATAAATAATGATTCCAGATTAGGCAGTTAGCATGCATTAGTTGTTTGGCCTATGATACAGAAATCGTTGTTTGGCCTATGATACAGAAATCGTTTCTATCAATATATGTTTTACAAATTTTCGAATGGTTTCTTATGCTTGAATGCTCAGGATTGGAGAGCCTACAGCCAGTCGAAAAAACTTAATCCCCGATGACAAGAGATTCTGATTCCTCAGTAACTGAGGTGGAATCGACATCTCATCAGGGATTACACTTAGGACTGGCTGTAGGCTCTCCAATCCCATGTTAGAGGTCAAAGCCATAAGAAACCATATCTGAAAATTTGTAAAACATATATTTGATAGGGAAAATTTTATATCATATGGCCAAACAACTAATGTTTATGAACGCCTTCCTGAATCATTATTTAAAACAAAGTTCATCAGTTAAATACCCAGACCTCCTCCACTCAGCTGTACCTGAGTTAACTTTTCTTATGCATTCTGTCTTCTGCCTTCTTGGTATAAGGTTGGTTAGCGGTTATTGATTTTGCATCTTATGGTTTTTTTTTTTTTTTTGTTTGAACAAGGTTTTTTTAAGTTGTATTTTAACTGTGAATATTTTATGGATTTTATTGATTTTAAGAAGCAATTTTCAAAGTTATTTTATTCATTATTTAACAGATTCCCTGATGATGTAAAAAGTTTTTTATTCAAACGTTGGAAATAAAGAATTATGTAGTAATTTAACAGGTTCTGGTCCAATCGAGCAGGAACATAGTTTTATAAGGAATAGTTTATCCCATTTGGTACTTAATGTTGATGTAATATTATATCAATATGGATTATTTGGAAGCGCTATATATTCTGTTTGGGTTTTGTTATATATATATATTCTCCGTATTATTATCATTCTTCTTATGCTTCAATCCAGGAAAAATATATTGTGTGTGTGTGTGTGGGTATATATTAATATGATATATATATATAAATATATACATATAGGTATTTATTAATGATTGTGAAGATAATATTAATATCCAGTTATTATACGATATTGGTCATCTAATGATAATAGAATATCACTGCTATTTGTAAGATAATGGTCTTTAATATTAAATAATCTAAGAACCTCCGAATAAGCATTTTTCATATAACAAACCTTACAGGAAAACTTTTTGGGTTTCTGAAATAGTTACATGTGAAGTGTCACAAGAACATTGAAGACAAGAAATTTTAACTTTGTCTTCCGTGGTTTGATCTTCCATCGGACACGACGAACTAGCTGGTAATATCATAAAATAATATTTTGTTAATGTATATGAAGGCCATTTAATTATTTGAGAGGCACTGCAAATCGGATATTATCAAGGACCTGTTAGCTTAATTTGTACATGAATAAGCAGTAATTTATAAAATTGATTCATTCATTGATTCATATGCATATATACTGATATAAATATGTGCTGAGTGTGTGTATGTTATATATATACACATATATGCATATGATACAGTATGTATATTTTATATATTTGGGCCGATATATGCTGGTATAATATGATATATATATTTATATAAATATTACTGGAATATTATATAATTAATATGGCTTATATGTTTATATAGTCCGATATGAGTATAAGCATCATACTGTATATATTATATAATACAATATATATATATAATATATATTAGGAAAAAGGACAATTAAAAGATTATACAAGGAGGTGGATGACCACCAAATTATGTTATAAAAGTACAATTTAGTAAGTCCTTTTTTTGTAAACAATAAGCAATATTTGCAAGATGAACATTTTCATAAATAGAAAATTATATTAAACATGGGAATATATGAATATATATAAGGTAAACTAATTTGTAATTAAGTCAGTGATTTTATCTTTTAAGTCATTCTTGAACATTTTTCTAATACGGGGGTCCAAATAATGCATGCCAGGGCTAAGGTTAAAATTACAGCTGGAAGTAAGCTGTATCACAGCGGATTCCACAAGATTTCTTGAAGAGAAATCTTTCGCTCTGGTAACCACTGAACTTTCAGTCCAATTTATCCTGTGAGAGTTTTCACTTGAATGAATGAATATAGCATTGGATGTCTGTCCAGTTTTGACTGAATACTTATGCTGCTTAATACGTACATCTGAATCTTTGCTAGATTGGCTATTTTTTTTATTAACATTCATTTTAGTGTCTTATTATAGGAAAAAACGAGGTTGACATTACAAGATTTTAACTATGATTTTGTTTTCAAAACGACTAACATAAGGCAAGCTAAGAATGTTCTTAGGGGTTTCTTTCTCCATGTTACTTTCACTGTAAAACTTTTTGTGGGTTTTATAACGAACATCTAGTACATGTGAAAGATAACATAAATCTGTCCATATTTTTCTTATCTATTTGA
The DNA here is from genome assembly GCF_040412425.1 of Macrobrachium rosenbergii. NCBI lineage: Eukaryota > Metazoa > Arthropoda > Malacostraca > Decapoda > Palaemonidae > Macrobrachium > Macrobrachium rosenbergii. Next base: position 54,363,196 of record NC_089782.1, on the reverse strand, counting down.
TTTCTTGATCCAAATACTGGGGACTGACAATGCGCAAAGCTCGTAAAAACATAGAAGAAAAAATTGATTTTTTGATATTAAGGTGACAGTCTGAATAAAAATGGATATAAGCTAAGGTGTTGGTTGGTTCCTATAAATACTGAATTTGCATTGAAATGGTTCTCTATGTATTGAAACATCTAAGAAAGGAAGGCAATTGTCTTTTTCTAATTCTACAGTAAACTTAATAGATGGTACCTGATTATTCAAATTAGAGAGTAAATCATTTACTTCAATACCACCAGGCAAAAAACAGCTAAAATATCAACATATCTATACCACTTTAAAGGAGTATAAATGATATTAGGTAAATATCGTTTTTCAAAGAATTCCATATACAAGTTTGAGAGGAGTGGGGATATTGGGTTGCCCATTGCCATACCAAATATTTGTTGGTAAAATTCACCACTCAATATAAACTTACAATCACAGACGCACAACCTAGTGAGCGAAATAATGACTTACAAGTAGACGTAATTCATGATGGATTAGTTCATTACTAGGATATTCTTAAAATAGAATCTATAGGGACTTTAGTAAAAAGAGAACAACCATCAAAACTAATGAATCCATCAGTGGGGCAAAAAGTGATTTTGTTTAATTTATTAACTCAATCTAGATAATTATATATGTGAGAATCGGAGATAGTCCCAAGTAAAGGGGACAAGAGCTTGGTTAATATATTTCATGAAAGTTTATGATGATAGTGAGCCAACAGTACTATAATATATAGAGGATTATTTTTTTGTGCGTTTTTACTACTCCGCACAAGTAAGGTAACGTGGAAAATTTTACGACATCTGACTTAATGGTTCTTTTTTATCTTTAAGGATTTTTTTCGCTGTGCTATTGAAATTTTTTATAACTTGATCAAGGGGATTTTTGTTGGTTTTTTGTAAGTTGTATCATCACCCAGTAGGGCTCGCATACCTGATATGCAGTCAGCATTATCTAAAATTACAATACTATTCGACTTATCAGCTTCTGTGATGTGGATTGTATTGTCTTTTTTAGGATCGGTCAAACCTTTCTTATAGCGAGCGGGAAAATTACTTTCATACCTAACATTGTTTATGGAGCTGCCAATTTTGGAATCACTTCTCATTGCGCAGTTTGTTCCCCAACTAAATACTCAGTCCACGTCAACACCTTTATACATTATTTGAGTTTCGTTGAATCTAATGGACCCTGATTGTTACTCGGTCTTTGCCTTCAGCACTCTTTGGGAAACTTTGTTCATTCCTATCGTACTTCAGTTTTTGTAATTTTTTTATGTTGAAATTTCCTGTTTTTAACCTGAGTCTGTTTTTCATGTTTATCCTCTTATTTTATAGCTTTGAAAATGGGACTGATAAGTCTTGAAACATTAGCTGAACAAACACTTTGAAAGGAATGAGTTTGTCCTTAGCCCATGCTTGTACTTTACTTTGGGTTTTATAGAGCTTTTTTCATTTCAACATTTCTTGTATTTTCAGATATATATATATATATACATATTATACTGTTACATGGGTCATTTGGACAGATGAATCTGGGCTATTAATTACCAGTGACAGGGATATAGCACATCCTTTTACCTAAGACCTGGATAGTAATCCCATTCAATTGAGGCTTTGTTAAAAGAACCCAAAACACAAATCCATTAACTTAATTAGATTTGATTGCCAGTTGAATCTTGGAAGGCCTGAATATTTGATTCATTCTGAAACAAATGAATTAAATAGCTGAGGCACTGATCAACCATCTTTAAGAAATTGTGCGTGAACTAGAAACAGCTCCAGGGAAGTGAAGAGAACACAATATTGCTGTGTATCTTGAGTTGAAAAAATCTGGTGTTAACACCATTTCATACTTTATCAATCTCACTAGGCAACACTAATTGCAACTTCAATAATCGACTTCATGGTTTTGGGTTCATTTTTAAAAGATTGGTTTATAGTCAGTGACTTAAGAGAGAATGTTGAAACAGAAAATTCTTATATATTACAAGGGAGAAGCCAAATCATAAAAATGTCATCATTTCAGACTTATGTTGGATGACATCACTGATGCTCACTTGCATCTATCGCCAAGTTGGGAAATTTCCTGAATGTTTGGGAATTTTTTCTGTTTCCACAAGAGTTATGGAATCAAAGGAAGAAGGACAGTCATGGCAGCGATACTTCAGAGAATTGTACTCACTGGTCGTGATTTCCTGGACTCCTGACCTGATCGAATGCGGGTCGTTGTTGAACAACTCCCCCATTTTTGCATGATAGCCACCATGTTTCAAGGCTCTACAGTACAAAGTTTTTAGCGAAAAGTGGTATTGAATTTCTTCTTGTGGCCCTAGTGAAACCTTCCTGACCTTAATGTCCTAAGGAAAACTTATAGTATCTGAAGATGGATCATGTTTTGGGACACAGTGAACTATGATGGTTTCCCAAGCACTGTTGACCTGAGAAAGTGACCAAAGTGCTCCTTTCTTTGTTTTTTCTTTCTTTTTGGTTATTTGCTGATTTTACTAGATCAAAAGCAGAGAGTTTGAACAGTATATAGATTTGCCACATATAAATATTGAATACTCAGATAGAAATAAATAAATACCTGTTCTGAATTACTATATTTATCCATATCAATTTTTAATTTATGTTGTACATATAGGCCTCTAATTTATAAATATATATATGTATATATAAATATAAATATAAATATAAATATATGTATGTATATATATATATATATATATATATATATATATATATATATATATATATATATATATATATATATATATATATATATATATATATATATATTCTTACATGTGGACTTGGCTGATAAGTTTTAATTACTTGATTTATGTAAGTTTTGCCAATAACAACATAACCTGTCAAGCCAAAGACAGATAATTACTTAATTGAATTAGGGCGCCAACTTAACCTCAAAGACATGGGTCGTTTTACTCTGTAACAATGGATTGCATCAAAGCCTTTACTTCTCAATTAGTCCCAACAAAGAAAGAATATTCAATGAATAAAGACTTTACGGAACTTTGACAACTTGACACCAGACAATTTTTCTACTAGTTAAGATGGTGATGAAACACAACGGATGTCTTCCAAACAATGCAGTTTTAGTAATAAGAGGCTACTTCCAAACAATGGATAGAATTAAAATGACTTGCTTACCTTAAGTCCTAGTTCCTCTTACTTGAATAATTTGGATGAAGCTAAACAAGATACACTAGGCTTCATAAAAGAACTCTAGACTTATAGCATCTTCTTGTAGATGGTGGCAGGAGAATGGAACAATGGGAAAAGATGAAATACAGGAAGAATATTAGCAGACAGCAGATACTTGAACAATTTTGGACTTAACCTTGGACGTTGAGTTTGCTTGCACACTGCGGACACTCGATACAGTTTTTTGAAACACACGGTCTTCCCAATTCACTAATTAACAAGACGAAGGAACAAAGGGGGACAAAGTTTTGAACTTAACACGACGTTCTTCGTCTGAAGGTTAGCTTCTTCTCTACGGCTCATCTCTCTGGGTCAGCTCTGGTTCCCAAAAGCTGCTTGTCCATATGTACACTGGTAGCCCCTGACAAGCATTCTGAAAAATTGACAAAGACATCGCCGAATACATAGGTAAAGCAAAAGACAGCTTAAGACCACCGTTACTAGAGATTACTTGGTGAAAACCCTCTCTGGGGTTTAGGTCCCCTGATGCATATTTTTTTTTTTGTTTTTGAAAGACATTATCCCTTTTTTGAAAACACAGTCGTCTGCTATGCATTATTTGAGCCTCGTCAGAAATGACGTTCTCTTTGATCAGACGATTATTTTTACTAAATAAATACATCGAGACGGCGAACAGCAGAATATTTATAAAAGCTCCCCCTTAAGAAGGCCTTCACTCCTTTTCAGGGGTGAAGGTCTGTACTAAGCAAGCTGTTCGCCTCTATTAGGTTATTCTTCTTCCCTGAGCAGATTTGTCCTGTGTGCAGCCTAACTAGCTACAGAATCTACCTAACCCTAGATAGGATATGAGCTTTGATCATTACTTACAGAATCCTAACTGTACTTAAAGGTGCTTACGGTTATTATATGCTACCTCCTATAATCATGATGTTTTAGACCTAGCCAAATGGTACATTCTATGGTATTCCCTAGCCTAACCTATCTTAGACAGGCACCAACATAAGGGACAATGTTCTAACTAAATTACAAAGGTTTTATGTTTAATACAATTGGTAATTACTGGTTAATTCATGAGGTTTGCCTCATATGATAAATGTTTGCCTCAATGAGGTCTTAGGCCATGCGTGTCATGAGCACAGTGGCTCTTTTCACCATAGTTTAGATTGTCTGTTTTCAGTTACACTGTATTTACGTGATTACTGCAGCTCAATGGAAGGTGTAAGTGATAAGGTTACTATTCCGATGTACACAATCAGGTCTAGACTATTGTATGAGAAAGAGATCACGCTGGCTACCTCCTCTGGGCAAGGGGCCAGGATCACTCTAAGATGGTAAGGCACTGTGCCGAGAGGCACTAGTGCCAGGATTAGCTCATGGCTCTGCAACTACTGGGCTCTCTTCCGGCCCTTCTTCTTCTTCTTCGGGTTCCTCCAAGACCTATCTATGTCAGACCTAGGAGGTAATGAGGGCACCAACTCTGGGGAAAGGCCAGGAGGGCTAGTGGGCGCGAAGTCAGGGGTAGTATCAGAAGCTACAGGAGGGTTCCCTACTCCAGCTGCTGCGACAACCGGAGCAAGAGCAATCTTGACCTCTGCGTCCAAGGTCAGTTCCTGGTCTCCCAGAGAAGGTGTAACAGTTTGGTCTACCAGGGGTTCATCCTCTGGGGGCAGATTTGGTGAAGAAGTGTCAGGTGCCAGAGGCTCTCCAGTTGCCGTGATTAGTGCCGTGAGGGATCCTGGATCTCCCGGAGGAGGATTCACCTCACGATTTGGACCAGGCACAGGGTCCTTCTTAATTGATGGCTCAACGTCCATGCCAGACAGAGCGTGGCTCTGGCAGCAGTTGAGGGTCAGGCATGCCTGACAAGGGGTCTGGAGGTGCAATACCTTGCGGATGGGTTGAATTTGGCTGCGGCAGAGATTCCTGCCCCAGCTGGAGATCAGAGCCTCTCGGAGAGTCTTGCTCAGGGGCGTCCGCTGGGCATTGCTTACTTGGGCAGCCCTCCCAATTTGTGGAGTGGCCTGTCTGCTGGCACATCCTACAGCGGTACTGCTCCTCCTGAACGTCTCTTTGGGGAGAGGGAGGACCTCTTTGTTGGCCATCCCTTCGTGAATGGAGAGGACTAGGCCGAAAGAGGTTTAGTGTGTGCCTCTTCCGCTGACCACTTCGGTGGGCGGAAGGTGGGTTTTTGTCTTGATGGGCTCCTAAAGTCTGAGCCTCCATGGAGGAGGTAGCATGGCTGCGAAGTGGCGTTGGGGAAGGGCTTCCCCAGAGAAGGTCCCGACCCAACAGGAAATCCACTCCAGGCCGAATTCCACCCACCACCACCACGCCAAGGCGGTGGGGCAGCGTGCCCCCAAGGTGTAATGACCTGGAGCTTAACTGTGGGAACGGTGATGGTGTGGCCCTCTATCCACTTCATCTCCCACCAGGTTTTCTTGTCAACCTTGGCACTGGCTGGCACTTGGGCCCTAGAGATTAAAACTGTCTGCTGCAGTGTCTACCGTGACCAGAAGGGTCACGGGCAGGCTAGAGCCCTTAAGGGGGACCACCGAGATGAACTGGGTCTCCAGTCTCTCGGGGTAAAGTATCTTCTGCGGTCCGGCCGCGGAAAATGAGGTGCTGATGAGGTTGATGAACTTGGTGGTGGGGACATGATGTGGACAGGCCGGATGTCCAGCACTGTAGTGGCCGGCAGCACCACAGGATTTGCACTGGCCTCTTGTAGGGAGCTCGGTGGCCTGCGGTGACGCTTGGTGGAGGGTTGCGTGGATGTAGAGGGGATAGGAGTTCTGGCTGTTAGTAGGAGGCTGCTTGTTAGCGCCGAGCTTGTATCGGCACTTAGCTTCAGAGTGCCCCACCCTCTTACAGTAGGTGCACGGAGGCTTGCTTGGCAGGCCATTCTTCAGGTGAGTCGAGCCTGAGAGGTACCTGGGTGGCACTATGAGCCACTTGGATGTGATGTGGGACTGGTTGAAGGTTTCCCATGAATCAGCCATGTGGCAGGCTTCCATAAGGGTGGTGGGCTGCTTATCATTTAGATATACAGCAAGGGGCCAAGGCATACATTGGTAAAGATCCTCCAGCATGGTCTGATTGAAGAGGTCCTCAAACTTAGTACACGACAAGGAGACAAACCAGCAGGTACCAGACTGGGTCTTGTGTCGGGCCCATTCAGTCCAGGATCAGCCGACTTCCTTGGCAAGACCTCGGAACCGCTGTCTCCATTTCTCCAGGGTTATTTCGTAGGCCTTCGTGATGACTCTACACACTTCATCCATGTCGCCTCTCTGGCTCTTCTCCAGTGAGGGAAGGGTTGCCTTAGCTTTTCCCTACATGTACTTGGCTAGTACTAAGGACCTCTCTGTCTCGGTGGTGCTGTAGTTATCGAAAAGTGCCTCTATTTCCTCCAACCATGCTTCTGGCTTTTCCTCAGTCCACTTGGGGACGAGGGAATTAATGCTCGAGATTGGAGCATTTGGTGCAGCAGGTGAGGGGTCAGAGGCTTGGTGTCTGGCCATAGCTTCGGCATTTTCTTTCCTAGCACTTTCCAGCTCGAGCTCCTTTTCTTTGAGAGCTAGCTCAATCTCCTTGAAGGCTAACTTATGCTGCCTTCTCCTTTCTTCTCTTTTGTTTTCCAGCTGCCTCTGTTCGGCCTCATAACCCCTCTGTTCTTCTTCATACCTCCTCCGCTCGGCTTCATAATTCTGCCGTTCGAGTCTTTCATCCTTCTCTTGCTTGGCCAAGTCATCCATCTGCTCCTTGACCCACTTGGTGAGGCCAAATCCGGTGAGACCTGCCGCCGTCCCCAGCTCCATGAAGGCTTTATAATTCTCTGCTGCCATGGTTTGGGTGGGGAAGAGCATCTATCCAGGTCGACTAGACGTACTTGGGCAGCAAGGAAGTGTCCCTCAGAATTAGGGTGACTCTTCAGTGAGGTGGCACCTTTTCAATGAGGTGGCACTGTGGTTGGGTGTGCTGTGTAAAGGTCACACTGGTGGCACTCAGTATCCTTATGTACTGGTGTAACTCAGGTACCAAAAGGACCTTTCTTCTGTGTTCCTTTTGTCTGGTTTTGGTTTTCTTCTTTGCTTGGTGGCACTACTGTGCCAGTGCAGTCCTAGAAACCCTTTACTTGAGTCCACTAGTTTGTATTTACGGAAATGAACTCTACCCCAGCAGAGTGTAACAAATGAGAGAGAGAGAGAGAGAGAGAGAGAGAGAGAGAGAGAGAGAGAGAGAGAGAGAGAGAGAGAGAGAGAGAGAGAGAGACATAAGCTATTCAGTTGATGACAGTGCTTCAGATTAGTGGCACTGTGGAAGGAAAATTGAACTGTGGTTGCTTTGGAGGCCCTCGTGGGTGTCTGGTCCCAGTACCCGCTGTGCTACTACCCCCTTTCTCATGCAGAGGGGGAAAGGCTACTTTCTGCTCAAGTCTGGGTAAAAGACCTTACTCGGGACCGACAGCTTCTGACTGTAATTAATCTTAACTTGTCCTCATCTATTCGTGGGACAGAGGTGTTTTGTTTATTTTGGTTTAGTTTGATTAATTATTCATGTCGGCCCAGACTTTCTATGAAGAGGGTGCACGTACACTCGGTTAGGTTAGGTTGAATGCTTACTTGAATATATGAGAGAGAGAGAGAGAGAGAGAGAGAGAGAGAGAGAGAGAGAGAGAGAGAGAGAGAGAGAGAGAGAGAGAGAGAGAGAGAGATATTCAGCCAGCAGATTCGTGCTGCCTGAGAAAATTTAAGTCAAATTGTTTATAATTGCACACTGGCAGGGTTCTTATTGGGAGATATGTAAAGTCCCCACTCAACAGGTTTTCTTTAGTAAACCTCCCGTTTTCTATGGTGCCTTTTCTCCTGACCTTAAGTCGGGGTACTAAGTCGGGGTACCTAGCCATGTTTTATTTATGTAAATGTGTATTGTGCCCTTTTGTATTGTACATGTGTCAAAGCATTGTTGTGTCTAATCTGTTAATTTTATTTGTCACGTTATCTGTATTTACCTGTCCTGTTTCACATTGAGAGCAATTGACCTCGGGTCACCTGTATGTCCTTGTATGTCTTTGTACTGACGTCCACACGCCGCTTTATAAGCGGAGTGCTCCCTTAATAAACTAGCAGTCAATGTCTACCTGCTCTCTCTTTTGCACCCTCTCACAGTGGTGACCCCGGAGTGGTTCCCGAAGCCATTAACGGACCCAAACGGCGACTTAATCTTGGCCCGATGAACTACCCCACAGCCCTAACGGACTAACTACGGTGCTTTAACAAAGCGTTCAGGCGTACCGACCCTCGTTAGCAGATCAATGACGTCATTAGTGGACCCACAGGGCACGCTCCCAAGCGTGTATTGACGCGAGTGTAACTCACACTCCAAGTGAGGGTGCAGACATTCCCTGCCACATACAAATAACCGCGAACTTCATGGAGTCTGATATCTCCCTCGCGCAAAACCGACTCACACCTTCCCCCACGCCAAGGCTCATGCGCTCCTCCACGCCGGTACCCACTCCTCGCGTGCTGCCCTTCCTGATGGAACAACTGAGGTCCGCCCTCGCCATAAAGCTGCCGCCATTCACACACCACAACCCAAGGGGTTGAGGGGCAGTTCAAGCCTGCCAACCTGAACTGCCCCTCGACACTGTAGAGCCATGATGATGGGTTGAGGGTCGAGGGTTCAGGGCTCGAGGGGCAGTTCAGGGTCGAGGGGCAGTTCAGGTTGGCAGGCCTGACTGACGAAGTGCTGCAGGCAGACATCATAATTAACACCCTCCTGGAGGAGGTTTACAGGAAGATCGCCCCGTGGGTGTCTGCCGCAAGTCCTGCCACCTACCAGAAGCTGAAGGCTTCTCTCATCGAGACCTGCTCCCTGCCGATCTCCGAGAGAGCCGCCTGCGCCCTCGACCTGGCCAACAACCACCCCCAGCACAACCAAAACCTCCTGGAGACGTGGAACGTCATCCAGGACCTTCTCACCCTACCCGGGACGGACGGCAGCAGCAGGCACACGGAGATAAGCCTGTCGAGGGAGATCTTCCTCCGTCAGCTCCTCCCAGAGGTTCGGACCCAGATCCTGGAGCCTTACACCTTGCCCCTCGAGGACCTGATTAAAACAGCACAGCAGCTGACTGACTCCACGAGGGCAGCAAAGTGGGCATCCACGCCCGCACATCCCATCAACTCCCTCCAGCTGGAGGAAACCTCAGAAGAGAAGACAAATGCCGTCGTCAGGAGGCAGCCAACCCATCACCAGAAGAAGCAATTGCCAGGGCCTTGCTACCACCACCGGCGGTACGGCAAGGACGCCTGGAACTGTGAGCCCCCCTGCCCTTTCGCCCATCCAAAAAACAGGGGTGGCGGCGGCCAACAGCACAGGCCGCCGTGGCAGCAGAAGCACCCAGGAGCCCCACACCAGTAGGTTTCTACATCCACGACACCATCTCCGGCAGGATGATGCTGATCGACACTGGGGCTGTGCGCTCAGTGTTCCCACCATCCAGAGAGGACCGCAAATGCCCATCGGACCTGGCTGCCTCCCTGACGGCTGCCAACGGGTCCCCCATCCTCTCCTACGGCACCAAGCTCCTGTCGGTCTCCATCCTAGGCCGGAGGTACAAGTGGAGCTTCAAACAGAGTTGTATAGAAAGCCAACTTTCACAGGACTCTCAACCAAATTTTCATCTTTTTTACCAGGTGATTTTGAGAGGAACTTAGTGAAAAATTTAGTGAGTAGGGCATTTGAGATTTGTTCCGGTTATTTTAGCTTACATTCTGAATTTTCTTGTATCAAGGATATTCTTTTTCATAATGGATTCAGTGCTAAATTTATTGACACATACATTGGTAAACAACTCCAAAAACTAATAAGTCCACGTCCCCTAAAAGTGACAGTAAACAAGGCTACTAGTTATTTTTCCTTGCCCTACATGGGTACAAGCAGTTTTTCCTTGAGAAACAGTTTATCTAAATTACTATTGGAATTTTATCCTCAAGTCAGTCTCAGAGTCATGTTCAGGCCTAAAAATGTAGTAAACAAATTTTTCAATTTCAAAGACACGGTGCCCAAAGACCTACAGTCATCTGTGGTCTATAAGTATACGTGTAGTTGCTGTAATGCAACTTATACTGGCAAATCAAAGCGCCAGTTTCGGGTCGGTGCCTTTGAACACCTAGGCCGATCAATTAGAACAAACAGGCCACTTAATAAACAAGCATTTAGCGCCATTCGTGAGCATTCCCATCAGCATGACCATCCTCTCAGTATACTGAGTATAGACTCTTTTTCTATATTAGCCAGTCGTAGCAGTAGTATTAAAGTAGTTTAACCAGACCACTGAGCTGACTTTCAGCTCTTATAGGGCTGGCCTGAAGGATTAGCATAAAATACCACATAGGCACAAGTTCTCACACTGTAACGCATACACACAATAAATACATTTATTCATGCTTCCATACTAAAAAGGTAAACTAAAATTCATAATAAATACCGTAATACTTTAAAAAAATTAAAATCTAAATTCGACAAATGCTATGTTTTCGTGCTTTTATTATTTACTTATTTTTATATTTTATCTATCAAACCACAGTTCCTCATGAACAAAATCGGAACGACTGGAAATATAAAAGATCGGTCTAGTGATGTGGAGCTAACCACAATTGAAACTTTATATGCCATCAGAGAAAACCCATCACTTTGTAATAATGAGCGGTCAGTTGAGTTGCTTTGTTTTTAACTCTGTGTCTATCTTCTGTAACTATCTTTATATTTGCCTTTTATTTCTCTCTTGACTCTTGCTCTTATAGGTTAAACGGTACTGTTCAATTTTAATTCTTGGTAGTTAGTTCTGATGGGTTTAATTTTATTTTATTTTAGTGAGTGTTTTTTTCTTTCATTGTATTTATTTGTTATTTTTTGATGCCTGATGATGGGGCATGTTAGAACCTCGAAACTAGTCGAAATAAAGAATGTTTCCCCAAGTACTGGTCTACCTATTCCATATATATATATATATATATATATATATATATATATATATATATATATATATATATATATATATATATATATATATATATAATATATATGTATATTACATTATATATATATATATATATATATATATATATATATATATATATATATAGTATATAAATATATTACATATATATATATATATATATATATATATATATATATATATATATATAATATATATATAATGTATATATTATATTTATATGTATATACACATATATATGTACACAAATATATATATTTATGTATTGCATAAAATATAATATATATAATGTATATATATTTATATGATGTATAAACAAATTATATATAATGTATTTATGTATATATATAATAAATATATGTATATGTATTATTATATACATAAATACATTATATATTTATATATACATATATATATATCATATATATATAAATATATATACATATATATACATATATATATATATATATATATATATATATATATTATATATATATGTGTGTGTGTGTAGTATATATATACACACATATATGTGTACACATATATATACAGTATATATACAGATACACATACATATATCCTACATGCACACATATCATCTCTGCACGTGAAACACGCGGACACAAGAAACACAGCTGACGTCACGCATCTTTTATACATATATCTCCATTCATATTATTGTCATGTTAAATGTTTCTTTATTGTCATACACATTACAATGCCAACATTTCAGTCATATATACCACAGCTTCAGTCATGTCTTGTACATCAATTTGTATGTATATATTCATCTGTCAACAAACACAAATGAATGTGTGGTGGCTCTGTTTTCATTCGCCTAGCGTCAGATGCTACATTTCCGCTCGCAAGCATTACTGACCTGTCTGTTTGTTGTCAGAATAAAATGAGTGGGTTTGCAGACGGTGACTCTTACTCACGCCTTTGTTACAATATAAACAAGTGAGAATAATGGATGAATATACAAGGGCCAAACTTAAACATGCTTACATATAAACCTTACTGCTAAACTACATATACAGCCTCCATGTAGGCTACAAGTGACATAAGCAAAATGAAAATAATTATTACTGGAATCAACTCGATATAAAGAAACTAGGACCACCATATAAACAAGTAAAAATTGCGCCGAAGTTTTCAGTACAGTCACTACAGCGTATAATTAAGGCCACCGAAAATGGATCTATCTTTCGCTGGTCTCGGTATAATGCTGTATGAGCCGTGACCCGTGAAACTTTAACCACGCCCCGGTGGTGGCCTATCCTATATTGTTGCCACAAGCATGATTATGGCTAACTTTAACCTTAAATAAAATAGAAACTACTGAGGCTAGAGGGCTGCAATATGGTATGTTTGATGATTGGAGGGTGGATGATTAACTTTACAATTTGCAGCCCTCTAGCGTCAGTAATTTTTAAGATCTGAGAGCGGACAGAATAAAGTGCGGACGGCCAGACAAAGCCAGCACAATAGTATTCTTTTACAGAAAATTAAAATCACATCTTGATTCCAAGAATAGGGGCCCTTGCTATTCAAACCTTATCCTTTCCAAACAAAGAATAGCATCTTAGCTCGTAAACTACTGTGGGCAACCTTGCCTGTTCAACACCTGTAAAAAGCAGACAAAAATTTTAGAACAGGATTATTATAGGTTCGCTGGCGCAAAGAAATGTTTAAAACAATGTCTAAGACAGATTTTTATTTAATTACTACAACACAATGTATTATATAATTATTATCATTTTATTAGTTGCAACACTACTTGATAGAGCAGAATGCTACTAGCCCAAAAGCCCTAGCACGAAAAGTATCCAACTGCTTATAAAAAGAGACAGAAGTGCAGAATAAACTTCAAAGAGAAATAACGGAGAAAAACAAATGGCATAAAAAACAATTATCCTATGAAAGGAGACAAGTCACCCTACTCAGTATAAGTGCATCTGCTCCTAGTCTGAACTCCTGAGCTTCCACCAACCCAGCTAGCCTACATGGTTAGGACGTTCATTCCATAACTGGTCACAGCTGGAACAAAGCCTTTGGAAAACTGAGGTGCTGTCTTGTAACAGCTTGGTGGATGGTATATAGTCTGGGACGACCTGAATGCAGTTGACGATCAGAATCATGAGTAACTTTATAAATACAGCAAAACGAAACGATCTAGCAATGGTACTAAAGATTCATATTAAGATTTGTAATAAGAAATCCAATGGAAATTAAGGTTTTATACATATATACATAGATACACCGGCACATACATACATACATACATATACACACACACTCTGTAAACACGGGGCAGATTTGCGTGAAACAGCTATTAGTACTTCATTGTTTATTATGTATTTATATATTTATTATATATATATATATATATATATATATATATATATATATATATATATATATATATATATATATATATATATATATATATATATATGTTTGTATATGTGTGTGTGTGTGTGTGTAAGAATCAGATTGTAAATCTCAGACGACGAAAAAGAGAAATTGCTAAAATAAGCAGGGAAGTACGGATAGCTATTTTACACAAATCTGCTGCGTATCTACACAGCGATAGCGAGTCACGTGTCCGTGAAAAAACATATGGTCAAGTTTCCATCACCTTAGAGCTCTCAAAATATAGTTACTAAGTGAAGCAATGTCTGAAATAAGTAAGTGAATTTGACTAAAAACAGCCTACAATGAAAAGAAAACAATGATGCCCCCGCAAGCGCAAGATGGTCCCAAAAATTGCTCAAATTTTCTAAGTATAAAGCTGACCCCAAACGGTTTTGAAGAACATTTCAGTAAAAAATGAAGAAATCAGAGAATCCAACTGATAAGAAAACTGTTATCACTTCCTGCTCTTTAAAGGTAAGCCTTTATAAGGGAGAGGAACTGGATCATTTTGTTCATAAGAGAGTTTGACATAAAATATCACGATGAAGACACTGCTGTTGGTATGCGGCATCTTTTTAGCTGGGACTGTTTTCTCTGAAGGTTAGTCGAGTGACTGTCACACCGTTCAAGTTTTTCAACCCTCTTTCTTTCTTATTCTGGCTACTAAGAAACCCTAGACCTCATTCTGAGTGAAAAGATATTCAATGAGCTTGAGTTTCCCTTTTCAGATATCGATCGTGTATGTATAAGCTATTCATATATGCATGTGTGCGTATATACGTATCAAGTATTTATATATGTATAAATATATATATATATATATATATATATATATATATATATATATATATATATATATATATATATATATATATATATATATATATATATATAAAACCAGTGCGGCGTGGAAGTACAGCATGAAACATAATTCACTTTATTCTTATACAGCGACGTTTCGAGACCAATGTCTCATCATTCAGGCTAAAATCAAGATAAAACTGATAAGCAATATAACAAATTATTTTTGTTGACACGCAAAATACATAGAATAGTAAGGCAAAGTAAGATGCATCGTTGAAATTCTACAAGAAAAGAAACATATTTAAAGTGCATCAACGGACTCTTTTAATATGTTTCTTTCTTGTAGCGTGATTTTTATTTCAACGATGTCTCTTACTTTTGTACTCTTATTCAATGTATTTTGCGTGTCAACAAAAATAATGTTATGCTTATTACTTATCAGTTTTATCTTTGATTTTAGCTCGATCTATGTCTACATGGTTTATACTGAGGATGCACCATCATGTTGAATTATATATATATATATATATATATATATATATATATATATATATATATATATATATATATATATATATATATATATCTGCATGTATGTATGTATATAGTCTATGTACATATATACACACACATATATATGCAGTTAAATATATCACTTTCCTTTAGCTATATTTAAACTATCTTGCCCGCCTTAGTATCCACGGCATCCTGGTGCATAGCAACCAATTAATTATTTAAGTACGAATAAAATCCTGTATGCAGAAACAGAATCGAGTCAACCTAATATCCCATAAAGAAAATGAATTACGCATAAAACTCATGAACGCTTGACCCCATGAAAAACTGAAAGTTTCGCGCAGGCGAAACTCCCTATTTCAAGAAATAATCTGGTCAAATCTGTCCCAGCGTCCAGCATCGAGGATCGCAACGATGAAAACGCACAGAGGCTCTACACCCGAATATACAGCCGCCTGGGCGGACGCGGAGAATACGCTGACATATACGACTATATTCCTGACCTTTTCGGCAGCGGTTTCAATGACAACATCGAGAGTGTCTTACAAACTGGCATGTAAGTTGACTCTATTATTATCATTACTGTTATTATTATATGTTTGGGAAGCAAGCCAAGATGTGCAGAATTTGCGTGGAAAACTTCCACTGGATGGGCTGTCTATATTTGAACAAAAGGACAATATTATTAATTATTATTATTATTATTATTATTATTATTATTATTATTATTATTATTATTATTATTATTATTATTATTATTCATAGGCATACATATTTGCATAAAAAGCAAAAATGCCATTTTCTTGCCTACAACATTTATAAAATAGAATGCACACAGGTGATCAAGTAAAAAAAAAAACATACTGAATAAAGATAAATACTTATTCTTACCAAAGGGAATTAAATGGAAATACAATTTATGTTAAGGCAAGAGAAGCAAACTGCTTATACATAACTTTTATAAAGCTGTATATAACGGCTTCATAGAGCTGCTATTCAGTAAAAAGCAACTATGCCTAACAGCTGTAAATACTTGTATCACATAGGATAATGCAAAGTGAGAAACTAATTTATACAGTTGTATATATATACAATATATATATATAATATATACATACACACACACACACACACACACACACACACACACATATATATATATATATATATATATATATATATATATATATATATATATATACCGTGATCTTTTGATTGACAACCACCATTACCTTTCTTTGCAGGTGGATGTACTATGAAAACAACAATTACAACGTTGAGTACAGCGGTCGCGTGTACTTTGTGCACGGAATAGATTTGCGAGTCGATTTCCCCAGCTCCTTCAGAAATGCAGTTAGTCATTTTCATTACAAAATGTAAACCATTGCAATATTTTATCAATGAAGGAATGCAGTTAGTCATTTTCATTACAAAATGTAAACCGTTACAATATTTTATCAAGTCATATCATGTCAAGTGGTTTGTACTTTTATAAGTACCTATTCACAACAAGTCATGTCCTTAGTCGTCAGTTTTAACCTTAACAACATAATCTAATCTATCATTTTGGCCCACTGCAAAAGGCTGTTATGTAGTTTACTACGTCAACCCTGAAGTGGAAGTCCCATTAAATGAAAGAAAGGGAAGCAGTAAAACATCGGACTTTCGCCAAATCCCAAACTCTTTTACAAAATGCTCACAATTTTGAAAAAAACCATAATCAGCAACAGAAACACTCACCTAGGCAAAGACGGTAACTCCCGACTTTACGTTGTAAGATAAAAAAATTTTCTATACATCCCCCTCTAGCTATACCTGAACCTACGGCTTTGAATGACTGATATAAACAGTCATTTCTGAATGTGCATCCTCACTACAGCAAAACATGTCGCAAACACACGTCGCCAACATACATACCACAAACAGGTCAAATTCAAATAAACAATTTATTGGTATTTCTAACCAGTGCTTCAAACAATTACTCAGCCTTTGTGAAAGTTCTGTTCTCAAATTACGGTCGTTGACTTGTTTTTAGTATGTTTGTGGTGCGTTTGCAAGAAGTTGCAGACATGTGTCTATGACATGTTTTACTGTCGTGTAGACTCTCGCTCTGTATTAATGTTTTGTACCCTCAGGCAAGCTCCATAAGGTACGCAGGTGACAGACACAACCCAAACGGGAACACATGGACGCTGTTTGACGGAGAATACTTCTGCGGGCAGTCGTTCTTTGGAGCGACGGATGCCTACTCTTTGCAGTACCTTGACATGAAAGCTTCCTCCCTGGTAATTACAGGATCCAGCCCTTGGACTATATACTCGTAAGTGCTACTAATTCTACGTGTGGGGGAAACCATAACTTGAGTAGCTAAAAATTGTGATCGTCGTCCTGTGTTTTGACGTAGATGAGGCAAGAAGTTCTAAGAAACCTAATGTAATTAATGAAAGGAATTAAATCTACTCTAGTTCTCTACTAAGAGACAACTCAACAAAGCATTATTAGTCAGGTTACAGCCAACGAAAAGGTCTCAGCTCTCCCACCAGAACCTGTGGTTATGCAAAATAAATAATTGTTTTCCAAGTTCCAACTACAGGTTAAAACTAACGCGTTTTCAACAATCTACAGTGGCCAAGGTTACACCGGCGACAACCTCTGTGTCTATCCCACTGACCACGACACTGGGTCTGCTGGAGATTACCTGGACTTCGGTATCTACCCAACAGTAAGCGGACTTTCTTTTCAGCGTACTCTTAAGTAGCATTAAAGTCCAAAGACATTCACTGGAAGCAATGACCGCAGAGTATCGACTGACTACCGAAACTGACTGCATATGGATATTATTTTTTAAAGAACCGCATAATTAACGGTGTGACTCATGGTTTGTCCTTCTGAGTCTTTATAAGGAGAGAGAAACTGTAAGCCAGAAAGGTGCAGGGCTTGAGTTTTGCAATACCACTCTTATACCAAACGGAAAATGATCGCCTTCTGGAGTCAAAACATTCACACGCGCCGATACGTTGGAAAGACAAATGAATCTAATAAACCTTTCAAGTGATATGTTAATTAAATGAAATCAAGTTAATCTTATACACATACTTGTTTCATTTTAAAAATTGGTGAAAACAGGGTGAAAACACACTATACCAACATAACATTAACAAGAGACCTGATCAGCCCTTCAACCCAGTCATTTCTTATATCAGAAACATGCTACTCGCTTTCCCATTTCCAGCCTTTTACATTAATCTAGCTAACCATCATAATGATAAGAATCTAGCTATACCAAAACCGTTTCTAAGCCATGCCATTAATTGACAAACCTCAACCGCTTTTCCAACCAGATGTCAGCCATCGGTATCCCTGACAACACAATCCGCTCAGTTCGACAGGGATGCTGGTCTAAGAAAATCGCCCAGCCTCCAAAGATCGAATACGAAGAGAGGAGGGAGAACGGTGGATGGGGTTACGCACACCTTCCAGAATCACTGCTGAGAAAATCGTCAGGTTCCCAACAATAATTCCAAGATTATGTATACTTGTCGGATCTTCTATGTTAGGGTTCAGTCTGGTTTCGGATGACATGACTCCTATGTTTAGGCATGTACATTAAATGTTTCTTAGAATGTTAAATGATTTAATATATGAGTGTGTTACACAAAAAAATTAAATTCAGACATTAATATCTTTTTAATAAATATTTTTAAGACCTTAAAAATTAACAGTGCATACCCTACATATTCCCAGTATTTCACATAGCACTTGACAGTTCACAAGAAATCTTCATATCATATGATATGATAAGTGACATGTTTAACATATTTTTCCAACCAATGCTTGGGAATGTGGGCCTACAGAAGTACCTCTGATATATAATCACCATAACTTCAGAAAGCAACAGCCTGGAGAAAAATCAGTACGAACTATAAGACCTATTAAACATTAAAAATTAAGTCAAAGACAAAAATAAAAATTAAAGTACAAAGGCACATTTATTCCATAAACGAGCCTGTTGGCGCACGCGGAGCCCGGGCCTGCTGAATACCCTACCTTCCCGATCACCTACCTACCCTGTCCCCACCTGGGGTGGACAAACAGGTATGCTGGAGGAGGGTGGATGTCTCCCCTATCGTTCCGTTCCCTACCTACCACGTCCCCACCTGGGGAGGACAAACCGGTTTGCAGGAGGTGGGTGGCTGTGTCATGTCTCCCCCTATTGTCACCCAGAGGAGGACAAACATGATCAGATCCTCTCGGATTTCATTATTATAGATGGGGATGCATCCAAATGCCATAAACACGTCGGCAACTTATCACACACATATCACAAACAGGCTGAATACAAGTCAAAGACTTGCTAGTAGTTCTAAGCAGTGCTTCAAGCGATTACCAAGTATTTGCGAAAAATTCGTTCTTCACTTACGGTCGCCGACTTTTTCTCAACCTGTTAATGATATGTATGTGGTAAGTTGCTGACATGTTTATGATATGTTCTACTGTAGTGTGGACACATCTAAGATCAAAATGCAGATCACAGACGAAACATGTCTAAAAGAAAAGCAATACAAATTCACAACACAGGTCAATATCAAATGCTCACGGGAATTCTAATCATTCGCAGCAATTTACCTAAAAAGAGCGGCTTTCCCACAGAATTGGACTTTCCCACTACACTGACCACAGGCTTTCTCATCAGAGAGAGAGAGAGAGAGAGAGAGAGAGAGAGAGAGAGAGAGAGAGAGAATATAAAAACAATTGTTAAGGGTCTGATATCAATAAATTCAGCATGCAAGCATACATATGCTGTTGAATAAACGTGAGTGAGTATCAACGCGTGAAAACATTAGTGCAGTTACCGGTAGTGAATCTTAGGGAATAAATCTGAATTATTATTCTCTCTCTCTCTCTCTTCCTGGATTACCAACTTTAAAATCTGTGAGCAACTCAAAGCCCCAATCTTGATAACTCTATAACTACAGCTGTACATAATCAGAATGCTCTGACTGGCATAAAAAAATTACCTCTGAATGTACTGGTTGCTATACTAGTACTTATGTATTTAAGATCCTCTAAACTTTTAAATTACATCGAAAATTCTAATTATGAATCATCCAACAACTTTTCGCCAAAAATAGTGCTTGCTTCCAACCCCAAAAGCAAAACTTTACTGTTTTCTTCAATATACTTACAAGCAACAGAACTGTCTTATTGTGCCACTATTTACATCATTGATAAAATCCTCTACACCTTCACATCTGTGGGGCTTAGAAAGTAGCCGGGGAGGGGAGGGGAAGTCTGCGGTCGGTAATATATACGTACTTCATGCACAATTATTCTGCTCAACTTGTCTACCTCTACTGAACTTATTAGTTTGTTCTACGTTCATTTTAGAAATGGGAGGAGAGGAAGAGAATAAGAAACAAAACAGCTCACAGGTAATTCAATGCATAGGCTAGTCACCCTACAAAATAAAAAAGCTAAAAACAAAGAAAATAAGAAATCACCTATAAACATAAAAGAAAGAATTCAATAGCTGTTCTACTGCAGTCGGCAAGAGAATCGCAAGTGACGGACGACAGGAGTCAAAAGAAACCCAATTAAAATGTCAAACTATTTAAACTCGTCATAGAGCCCCACCGCTAAGTTGCAATGTACCAATGCATACAGCCTAACAGGAGAAAAGGCACGCGTGTTTTATGACTGTGTGTGTGTGCGCGCGCGTGTATATGTATGTATGTGTGTGTATGTATATATATATATGTATATATATATATATATATATATATATATATATATATATATATATATATATATATATATATATATATATATACATATATGTCATATATATATATATATATATATATATATATATATATATATATATATATATAAAATGTATTTCAAGTTAGTCATTTGTTTGAATGCAAAACTGTATATCACTTGAGAGACTGAGACACGCACACACACACACATAGAGAGAGAGAGAGAGAGAGAGAGAGAGAGAGAGAGAGAGAGAGAGAGAAGAGGAAATCCTCTTTCAGATAACCAAAAGTGACGCAATTTTCACACAAACTTCTGAAGACAACGACGCCTGACCTTGCCACGGTGATAGTATCAATAGCCCTGTTCACTCATTCCGTAAGAGAAATTTATATCAACATTTACTCTATCCATCTCCAAGGAGTCCCATGTCACTTTGCAGGCACGGTAAGGCCGAAGAGCCAATCCCATAGGACAGCAAAAGCGACCTTAATTCGTCGAAGCTCCCCATCTGTTATCATCATCATCACCACCAGCGTCCCTTAGAAGGAGCGAACAAACAGGTGTGTGTGTGTGTGTGTGTGTGTGTGTGTGTGTGTGTGAAAGGGCGCTCATTTAGGTGTGCATGACGTTTATGACCCATGAGGAGTATTCACAAAATCTACCACTATCACAATGAGCGCGACAGGATTTGATCAACGATCTCTTCACCCGAAATAATAATAATAATAAAATAATAATAATAATAATAATAATAATAATAATAATTAAACCCCATGTCTTTACATGGATCTTCTTACACAATCCTACGATTTCCGGCCCATTTGACGTCATAACCCTTAGTGTTCTACTGGTGGCCTCTCTCTCTCTCTCTCTCTCTCTCTCTCTCTCTCTCTCTCTCTCTCTCTCTCTGTGCTTACACTGACGAGGCAGCATGGCAATGAAGTCATTCGGTATTTAGTCCAAGGGTGCAATGTCACTGAGGAAACAGCGTGCTAATCTTCAAACTTAGAAACGAAAAGTTGTGTTATGATATGTGTCTTTTATAACGATAATAATCAACATTAACTGGTGAGAATAACTGATAAATGGTGCTTTATATAGTGATAATAAGTGTAGGCTAATACGCTGATGTCCCTAGAAAGAACAATTAAATGTGGAATCGTGCTTGTGATATCAAATATGACTAATTATTGAAATAGTGATTGTTTTAATCAGAAAAGTTACTGCTGAACGCTGCTTATTTTCCCCAGAATAATTATCATCCGGTGGTGATCATATCAGTGATCATAATTAAAATAACTGATTAGTGGATATTTCTGCAATAAAAATAATACTGGCAGTTGCTTGGTGCTTCCAATTCCGAGATTCATTTCTGTTAATTAGTGGCTATGTAGACTATCATCTACTAGCAAGCAAAATGGCACTACTGAAAAGTGGCACTATTAAAAAGTAGCATTTGGACTGTGTAGATTAGCATCCACTAGTGAGTAAAGTGGCACTAGTGAAAAGTGGCACTGGTGACTGTGTAGACTAGCATCCCCCTAGCGAGTAAAGTAGCAATTTTAAAAAGTGGCACTAGTGAAAAGTGGCACAGGTGACTGTGCTGACCAGCATCTAGTGGCGAGAAACAGTGGAATCAATATCCTGCATAAGGTCCCGGATACGGCGAAAGGAACTGACGTAAACATTCGGATAAACATGACGGGACAAAATTCGTGACACTAACAGCGTCGGAGGGTGCACAACTTTAAGCAGAACAACAAATGCGCATGAAAAGATATCGATACACAGAAAAGATAAAAAAAAAAAGTCCATTACATACTATTACTAAAATACAAATCAAAAACAAACAAAGATGACAAAGAAGCTAGTGACAATTCATTGGGAGTGACGCCCCGACAATGCAAACGTAACATCAATCTAAACTTGAAGAGGATACAGGTGGAGAAATAATTACGCATTTTAATACTCGAGACAAACAAACAACACTCGATAGTGTCGTCTCGCACAAAACAGTTCAAACCGAGAAACACCACAGAAAAGTGCCATCTAGGACACGAAAATTCGAGCTGATAAAAACCTAAATATTTCAACGTGCAAATCATAAGGCAGAACTTCACGATGCTTAGAGTAACCTGGTACTTATTTCTAATCTCTGTGGTGACAGAGAGGGCCTTCGGCAGTGCCGTTCTGTACGAAAATGGCTACGAAGGAATCGTGGTGGCTATCGGCGACCAAGTCGAGCAGAACGATACCATCGTCGCTAATATCAAGGTAAGAGCAAAGTTAAACGGTCGTTTATTTCATTCGAGGGGAATTTCGAGGAGGCCAAAGAAAACGGGAGGTAGGGAACCATTATGATAACTGATGTCTGAGTTACAGCTGTGACAAGGTGGCTAGGACCTACTCACGACCTTCCCGTAGGAGGCACTAGGGCATGGCCTGGGTGTAGGATACCGCACGGGAGGTTGTGGGACTCTTGTGATGATATGCTTTATTTTGAGACTAACCAACAATCCTCTCGTGTTTCGTCAGTATGTGGGAAGAGGCATCTGTCAACTAAGGACTTACTGGCGTCTGTGAGTAGTTTATAAATTCTCTCTCTCTCTCTCTCTCTCTCTCTCTCTCTCTCTCTCTCTCTCTCTCTCTCTCTCTCTCTCTCTCTCTCTGGGGACAATTATTAAACAAACCAAACAACAAACATAAAATTTTTACACTTATATTGAGGCGGCCATCAAACAATACATCAAATAATTTTAAAATATCACAGTAAGTCATTCTGCCCACTTGGGACTGGGCCCTACAGATCCTGTGTATCTGCTTAAGGAATTGTATATTGTACAAAGTCAAACCAACAAACATTTCGCGAAACGTAAGCTGCCTTCCAGAACATGACGAGTGAATAGGTGCCGGATGACGGTGTCGATAATGCTTACATGTTATCGTTTAAATGACACTTGCTTTGGCGGATGATGCAGTCTCTGAGTCCCCCTTCTAGCTACAAATAATAGTATCTTTTTTACGTCAATACATAACTCTCAACGAAATTTGACGGCGAGGCGATTTCTCGTCTCTGGCGCCAGCTCTGAGGCCTTCTCCGAATAACACTTGCAATGACGATTATCCTTCCTCTGCGCCCCAAGGATTCCGGATGCAAA
>NC_089782.1:53896787-53984287 GCF_040412425.1 Macrobrachium rosenbergii | reverse complement strand
GGCTTACACAACAGCTCTCTCTCTCTCTCTCTCTCTCTCTCTCTCTCTCTCTCTCTCTCTCTCTCTCTCTCTCTCCATTGCTAAAACATACTTTACAAATATAGTATCGCTCATTCTCTAAAAGAAAAAAATAATGAAATTAGCTCTACAGTATATATAGGCCTAGGCTTACACAACAGCAGACTCTCTCTCTCTCTCTCTCTCTCTCTCTCTCTCTCTCTCTCTCTCTCTCTCTCTCTCTCTCATCATAACAATGCATTCGTTCCTTTTTCGTTGGACATTGCTCAAATTTAACTCTTGATTTCATTATGGAAGATCGCGTTTCCGATTATGCAAGCAGAGAGTTCAATGTGGTGTCATAAATTCATTTGTGTAAGGTTGCTTGGTAAGTTCGTCGAAAAATGTTTATTTTGCTCAGAACTGTCGTTGCAAATTACAACTTGAACGAATACTGTGAAACTTACTACTGCATTTAAGTATCAATGATTTCATTATCGTGAGACTATGATTGAAAGTTATAAGAGGTCAAGCAAAAAACAAGCACAATAAGACTGAAGCTCCTCCTTTCTAAAGTTGCGATAGATGTCGCATTATTGAGCAACATATGTCTTAAGATTTAAAATAACTGTATCCTCACTTTCCTTGCCAAGATTGTACCATATATATATTGTATATGTACATATATATATATATATATATATATATATATATATATATATATATATATATATATATATATATATATATATATATACATATACCATATATATATATATACATATATATATATATATATATATATATGTGTGTGTGTGTATATATATATATATATATATATATATATATATATATATATATATATATATATATATATATATATATATATATATATATATATATATATATATATATATATATATATATATATATATATATATATATATATATATATATATATACAGTACTATACAAAACGTTAGTCGGCCACGGTTGAGTGGCCTAAATATATGGCCAAATTTGAAGGAACCAAAAGTGCAAGAAAAAATTCTGTCAAATCATTAGGCCGCTTACTGAGAGTAGCTAAGGGGGAGGAGCTTATGGCTCGCTAAAAAGAAAGCAGACAAGTAAGGTTTTGGCTGGCGATCTAGGTGCCAACGTGAATTTTTTGCTCCACGCTCCTGTCGAAGTTTTGGCCTACCCCGGGTCACATCCTGGGACCCTGTGACCTTACTATGGGGAAATTTAAGGATCTGAATGAACAGATCATAGCACAGATATGTGCATTAAAGGAATCAGGTCTTAAAACGAAGGAAATCGCAGCTCAGGTGGGTGTGAGCTGGCGATCTGTTAGACGCTGGGTTGCCAAGTTTCACCAGGGTGGAAGGGGCGATATACCGTCGCAAGTAAAACGCTCTGGGAGGCCTAAGAAGACTTCTAATCGAAATATGACTATTTTAAAGCGTCAATTAGAGGTTAATCCACGCATGACATCAAGGAAATTGAAGGAATCCAACCCACAACTGCTTGGTGATGTTTCAGTTCGGACCGTCAATCGCTGTATCAATGAACTTGGATACACAAGCTACCGTCCACGGAAGAAGCCAATTTTGACCAAGTTACAGAGGGATAAAAGAGTCAAATTTGCTCGGAAGTACAGCGTTTGGGATGAGTCTCAATGGCTAAGCCTGCTTTGGTCAGATGAATCGACTTTTACGGTCACTTGTAATAGAGGTCGTAATGTTTTTCGCAGGTCCGGAAGCGACCCTCTTGACCCTAGGTACCTCGAAGGGACTGTCAAACACCCTGATTCTCTCATGGTTTGGGAGCTTTTACTGGTCATGGTGTAGCCAAGCTTCATGTCTTTAAAAAGAATGAAAAAGTTAACCAGTATAATTATTTGGAGTTGATGTGTGACATTTTGCCCGATGCATTCGAGGATACGGGTGCCACATGTTTTCAGCAGGATGGCGCCAGGGCTCACACGGCTAAATCTGTCACTCAGTGGCTTCAGGATTGCGAAGTTCCTTCATCAATGATTGGCCTGGTAATAGCCCTGACATTAGCCCAATAGAAAACTTATGGGAGATCGTAAAGAGGATCTACAAGACAAAGATGTGTCGTCTGTTCCAAAGCTGGAGGCAGAAATGGCGCATCTTGGAACAACATACCAAGGAAATGCTTCATAATTTGGCCTTGTCTGTACCAAAACGACTGAAGGAGGTGATTAAACGTAAGGGTTGTCCTACTAAATATTAGTGAATACTAATAAAGGTAATTTAGACTTAGAATTGTGTTGTTATTAGCCTATTTGTAGTTAAGTTATGTTGACATGTTTTGAGTTGAGTGAGGGCGGACTAAAGTTTTGTTGAGTACTGTATATATGTATATATATGTATATATATGTATATATATGTATATGTATATATATGTATATATATGTATATGTATATATATGTATATATGTATATATGTATATATATGTATATATATATTTATATATATTTTATATATTATATATATATATTTATATATATATATATATGTATATATATATATATATATATTTATATATATATATATATATATATTCAGTGCTTACAAAGTCCTATAATATCCAATTTCGCTCTACCTCGGAAATAATATATTTTCATATATGTTTTGAAGGAATTTTTTAGTTGATAATAAGTTCACCGTCCGTGGGCTGGATCCAGCGAAGGTCAAGAACTCAGGACTACAGTGGATGCATTAACCCAATCGGCCACAAGAGAGGTATAAGTGGATATTGGCTCCCATGCACAAATCACCCGTTGAACTCAGGTATTTGTATTTGGAGACGATATCCACCCACCTCTGCCATGTTGACCGTGTAATGCGTTTGTCGCACGCAGCCATATTATGACTTTTTTATCACATCACCGTGATTCACATACAATCAGTAAGCTACAAACGTCCTTTAATATCCAATTCACTCTACCTCGGAAATAATATATTTTCATACATGTTACCGAAGGGGAATTTTTTAGTTGATAATAAGTTCACCGTCCTGTGGGCTCGAACCAGCGAAGGACAAGAACTCAGGACTACAGTGGACGCGTAACCTTAATCGGCCACAAAGAGAGGTATAAGTGGATATCGCTCCCATGTACAAATCACCCATCGAACTCAGGTATTTGTATTTGGAGGCGATATCCACCACCTCTGCCATGTTGACCGTGTAATGCGTTTGTCGACGCAGCCATATTATGGCTTTTTATCACATCACCGTGATTCATATACAATCAGTAAGCTACAAACGTCCTTTAATATCCATTCGCTCTACCTCGGAAATAATATATTTTCATATATGTTACCGAAGGAATTTTTAGTTGATAATAAGTTCACCGTCCGTGAGGCTCGAACCAGCGAAGGACAAGAACTCAGGACTACAGTGGACGCATTAACCCAATCGGCCACAAGAGAGGTATAAGTGGATATCGCTCCCATGTACAAATCACCCGTCGAACTCAGGTATTTGTATTTGGAGACGATATCCACCCACCCTGCCATGTTGACCGTGTAATGCGTTTGTCGACGCAGCCATATTATGACTTTTTATCACATCACCGTGATTCATATACAATCAGTAAGCTACAAACGTCCTTTAATATCCATTCGCTCTACCTCGGAAATAATATATTTTCATATATGTTACCGAAGGAATTTTTAGTTGATAATAAGTTCACCGTCCTGTGGGCTCGAACCAGCGAAGGACAAGAACTCAGGACTACAGTGGACGATTAACCTAATCAGCCACAAGAGAGGTATAAGTGAATATCGGCTCCCATGTACAAATCACCCGTCGAACTCAGGTATTTGTATTTGGAGACGATATCCACCCACCTCTGCCATGTTGACCGTGTAATGCGTTTGTCGCACGCAGCCATATTATGACTTTTTATCACATCACCGTGATTCATATACAGTCAGTAAGCTACAAACGTCCTTTAATATCCAATTTGCTCTACCTCGGAAATAATATATTTTCATATATGTTACCGAAGGGGAATTTTTTAGTTGATAATAAGTTCACCGACCCGTGGGCTCGAACCAGCGAAGGACAAGAACTCAGGACTACAGTGGACTCATTAACCCAATCGGCCACAAGAGAGGTATAAGTGGATATCGGCTCCCATGTACAAATCACCCGTCGAACTCAGGTATTTGTATTTGGAGACGATATCCACCCACCTCTGCCATGTTGACCGTGTAATGCGTTTGTCGCACGCAGCCATATTATGACTTTTTATCCAGAGGTTAAGGACACAAACTAAGTATAAAACACCCATACATACACACACAAAAAACAAAAAATTTAAAAAAAGGCAGAGTTAAGACAAATACAAGGGTACAGCAGTTGTTTGACAATTCAGTGAGGGAACTCGTTGTTTAATATTCAGTGTTTCGAGAATAAGTAGTTCATGAGGACTGCTTGTATAACCAATAATCTTAAAATCTTCATAGTTGATATCTGTTTTGCATTTAATGGTATGGCTGCGTATATTAGAGGATTCTGGGTTAGTTAATTGGCACCAGGTTCTATAACTTATCCCTCTGTGGGAATCGGCCCTCATCTTGAGAAGCCG
Source organism: Macrobrachium rosenbergii (assembly GCF_040412425.1). NCBI lineage: Eukaryota > Metazoa > Arthropoda > Malacostraca > Decapoda > Palaemonidae > Macrobrachium > Macrobrachium rosenbergii. Next base: position 53,979,665 of record NC_089782.1, on the reverse strand, counting down.
CCTGGTGGATCCAATATATTTTCCTAAATTACATTTAGGACAATTGTACTCAGAGAACACCAGGCGACATCAAAGGCAGTAGCCGATCCTTAAATCTGAAAAGAGAGCCGATACTTTTTGGGTTCTTAGGAATTAGTTTAAGATCGATGGCCCCAATATATTTTTGGACAATTATCATCATTTAAGAAGGGAAAAGTTGCATATAATGGCTTATTGGAGAATTTTCTATTTAGAAGTTTTTTGAGGATCCTGTAAAAAACATGAGTAGGGAAACAATTATTGGTGAAGTATTGTTGTAAAAAGACAATTTCTTGGTGAAAGAGGACCCAGTCCAACGTTAAAGATAAAGCACGATGTATTAAGGTGTAAATAGAGTTAAGTTTAAAGTTGATAAAACAAAAGCTATAAAAATTTAACCCCAGACCTGCCAAATTATAAACCTACATTCTGCCAGTTCTACTTGCCACTTGAAACATTATTCCACCGTTTGAAAAATCTGAATTTGTGTACTGATCTCAGCCGTTTACAAAATGAATTGATGGTCCTATCACATAAAGCTTTTTCTAAATTAAAAACACATTGGGCCCCCTTTTTCAATAAGAATGATTATGAAACCCTCAAAACTCTGTCCAAACGAGATGATTTGATTATTATGAAGCCTGATAAGGGGAGGGGAACTGTCATCTTAGACAAATTTGAATACGTCAACAAAATGACCCAAATCTTAAATGACCGTGCTAAATTTGAAGAAACTGGTCTTCCTGATTATCAAACCATCTTTAGAACCGAAGACAAGATCAATAGATTTGTCCGTAGCCTTAAGAATGAGAACATCATTAGCGAGAACACATACCAGGATCTTTTTGTTACAGGCTCTTCTTTTGGAATTTTATACGGTCTACCCAAAGTCCACAAACCCGACGTCCCCCTTCGCCCTATCCTGGCCTCTTATATGAGTAGAACTCCAAATTACAAATTGGCCAAATTCCTTGTTCCCCTATTGGAGTCCCTGACCAGTAACAAGTATACCGTAATTATAGTTTTCGAGGTTACTGAGATGAATATTGACACTCCCAATGCCCTTTAAGTCCAAGAGCCCAGATAGGAATGGGGATTGAGAAGGGGTGGAATATAAAATGTCAAAAATGCTGGTCAATGTAATTGAAAAACTATTTTATGGGAAAGGGAGAGAGTGAGAGGGAGAGAAAGTGAGAGAGTAGAGGGGGTGTTAGGGAGGATAGAGAGAGAGAGAGAGAGAGAGAGAGAGAGAGAGAGAGAGAGTAGAGGTGGTGTTAGGGAGGAGAAAGTGGGCAAAAAAGTTAAGTATACCTTAGTTTTACCAGACCACTGAGCTGATTAACAGCTCTCGTAGGGCTGGCCCGAAGGATTAGACTTATTTTACGTGGCTAAGAACCAATTGGTTACTTAGCAACGGGACTTACAGCTTATTGTGGAATCCGAACCACATTATTGCGAGAAATGAATTTCTATCACCAGAAATAAATTCCTCTAACTCTTCATCAGCCAGCCAGGGGACTTGAATTCCAGCCCATCGAGTGACAGTCTGAAGCTCAACCGACTCAGCCAAGAGCAGAGGGGGGTGTTATGCAGGAGAAAGAGGGAAAGAGCGTGTGTGTGTTTGTATATATATATATGTGTGTGTATAGATATGTATATATATATATGTGTGTGTGTATATATACAATATATATATATATATATGTGTGTATGTGTATATACTGCATGTGTCTATATATATATTAATATATATATATATATATATATATATATATATATATATATATATATATATATATATATATATATATATATATATATATATATATATATTTGTTTATATATGTATATATATGTACAGTCACTCAAAAATGTTTTGCAACATGTTCCAGAAGCTTTGTTCACCTAACAGTAATTTGTTCTTTTGATATTTACAAGGAAATGTAATTTTCTTATTCGACTTTAGTTATTAATCATACGGTTAACAATATAAAAAGAATGGTGAGTGAAAAATTCATATTACGAAAAATATTTGAAACATTTTGAAAAATCTCACTTAAGATGATTGGGCAAAAGAGTCAAAGAAGAAACTATATTTCGAATCCAGATAAAAGCTTATTGACTAATAAAGTAATGTTGAATAATCATCAATAAAATTATATATAAATAAAGAAAGAAAGAATTCAACCATTATTGTTGTCAAAAACAAAAAAGAAAAACTCTCGTAACGTCGTATGTTATTGTGTGACTCCACATTCGGGCAGGAAAATTAAACTAAAGTGTCTCGTCACTTGCACCGATAAGATGGGCAACAGACTGCCACACCACAATCATTACCTTGCATAAGACTAATGTCTCTATTGTAGATATTGCTCGGCAGCTTAGCGTAAATAAAACAACCATGTATAGAGGAATAAAACAACAGAGAGAATGAGGAAATATGATAAATTCATTGTAAAAAGTGGAGGACGACCCCATTGTTGCACTACTGTTAAGTGTCATCATCGGATGATCACTGAAGGAGCTCCGCCTAACTCCCCTGACAAGCCGGTGTTGCCATAAAGAGAGAACATTACACTTTCCCTTCAAGTTGCTACTCAAACCATCTGTAACAGGCTACATGAGACCAAAATATTATTTCATCATACTCCTGCCAAGAAACACTTCATATCAGCAAAACACAAAGAATAGAGGCTAGGGTTTGCGTTACAATATAATCCAGTGGTCGATGATTTCTGTAAGAATCATCTTTTGCGAAGAGGAGGAGACATTCTCCACTGATGAGCATGGTAGTCTTCTTCACTGCTGGCGTTTAGCATTAACTAAATTAATGTTAAACTTCTTGCTAATTTTAATTCCTTAGAAACTTAGATAAAAAGAAATACAAAAATAGGCGTTGTATATTCGGTTAACTTCATAAGAGGCATCAAAATGATAGTCCTAAGTAGCAATGAAAGAAATGAGAAATTAAACATGATAACGGCATTATTTATATATATATATATGTGTGTGTGTGTGTGTGTATATATATATATATATATATATATATATATATATATATATATATATATATATATATATATATATATATATATATATATATATTTATATTTATATATATATCCATACATATATATATATATATATATATATATATATATATATATATATATATATATATATATATATATATATATATATATATATACAGGTTGACCATCACTAATCCGGCATCATTGGGACCTAGAGGGGCCGGATTAGCCATTTTGCAGGATTAGCCATATATTAGGCTAGAATACACTGAACACAGCTATGGGTCTCAGAATGATGCCCTCTGTATCGGGAGTCTAGATGTGGCAGAGCATAGCCATACGAGTGCATGAATGGGTTTTAGATGAGATCTTTATTTTAAAAAACTCTTTAAAAGCGATAATTAGGGAGAGAGTGGAATTACAGTTAACAATAATATTTATCATTACATAGTTTCAGAACAAAAGAATCTCTAGTTATTATAATAAGAATGAAAAATATCGTCTCATGGAAAATTCCTGAATGATGTTAGGCAACTTTCCTGATACCTCCCACAACGTCTTGTACACTAATGAAGTCATAGAGAAGGTGTTAGAAATTAGTTACTCCAGCAAGTTTGAATATTGACTAAACAACCACTCTCTAACCAGAACAACTACTCTGTCTCTCTTTGCGCCACTCACCGTCCTTACAAACCATACAGTGTTTACAGTAACCATATCGACTTTACGCCGACTCTGAATACAAAATTATACAGTATACAACAATGCACACATACACACGGGAGATTACTGCATTATGAAAACCACAGCATAAGATTATTTTATATATATATATATATATATAATATATATATATATATATATATATATATATATATATATATATATATATATATATGTATGTATATGTGTATATATATATATATATATATATATATATATATATATATATATATATATATATATATATATATATATATATATATATATATATATATATATATATATATATATATATATATATATATATATATATATATATATATATATATATATATATATATATGTATGTATGTATGTATATATATATGTATGTATGTATATGTGTGTGTATATATATATATATATATATATATATATATATATATATATATATATATATATATATATATATATATATATATATATATAATTTATATACATATACAATAATTTTGATCATGTATATTTTTGCATTTTATGGAATGTTTTTGCTGAAAACAGAATGTGTTAGTGAACTTATGGTCTTAATTGAATTGTCCCACTGTTTTATTACTGATGATATTAATCATCTCACATGTATTTAACAGTACATTAATATAGATAATAACAAACTATAATGAATAAATAACTAAAATAAAAGAAAATGAAAAAAGGAAAAAATCTTACTCTTCATTTTGGAGACTCCACTTCATTTTACTTGACAATTATGCGTTTATGTCTTGGCCTAGGCATCTACATATTTGGCTGAATTCTATAATTTTTATCATGTTTTATTCTTCATTTTTCATATTTTACCATGAGCTTTAATTCAAACATTTCTACATTGGTTTATTATCTATACTATTTATAAAAATAATGAAACACAGTATATTTATAGTTATTTATAGGTGTGTATATATATATATCACCGGTTAAACCGGACTATCGGATAAGATGGACACCCTGGCCCCCCAATTTGTCTGTCTTAACGAGTGTTAACTGTATATACATATATACACAGTAAACCCCCCCATATTCATGCTCTCATGATTTGCGGACTCACCTAGGGATGCTACCGCGAATTTTAAATTTTGAGCTGCCGCATAAGGTAGAAACGGTAGCTATGTAATTATTTGGTAAGTACATATAAAACTTATTTTATTATAAAATGGCATTTTTATTGATATTTTTCTGATTAGTATTATTATTTGAAAATTAGTAAATCTTTTTTTATAAAAAATGTATATAGTCATGAAAATATGGTAATTGATGAATATTGCTCTGCAAAAAAATTTGTGAATTATTGGATTGTCCGTGATGTATTTTGAGATAGGGTCCACAAAAAAACCTGGGATTAACTGAAGCCGCAGTTGCTGATCCTCGATCTAGCAGCGACCCACTGTATAAATTGTGGCTAGGGTGGAAGGGCTAAAGGATATTGCTCTGTGTTGTTTTGAATATCTCGCATGACTTAGATTTGAAAGAGGTCGTCCAGTCTTTTGAGCTGGAAACCCTGATATCCTCTTATCGTTGTTAATGATTTAAGTGGGATGCAGTCCTTCAGTTTTTGATGTTACCTCAGTTTGAGCCTTTCAATAATGCATCCTTTAAGAATTATGAAGACATTTTATTATAGGTCTTGCTACGGCAAAGCGTATTAATGAGCATCAATCCCTTTCTTGTAATGTAGGCATTGTTCAAGGGGATTTCTCTCTTTTCTTCTAATTTTCAGAGCTAAAACGATGTTTAGTGAAAGCCCATCTCAGATTGTTGACGGTGTCTAATTTAACTATGTTAGTAGGCAGTGAAAAGGAACCTCTGCTATGTCAAGGTAGAGCTCTTAAGAATTTACCTGGCCAGATTTAAACCTTTAAGGATAGGAGTAAGAATGTGTTCTTTGGTGTTAGAAGGCCAAAAACTCCTGTGTTTAAGAATGCTATGCCCATATTCTACAATGTCAGCACACTCAGAATTGAATTTGGATCTTTTACCATTTCTTAAAGTAAACCTCATTATGCCTGTGTGGTAGTGGAAGTATAATTCAGTTTTCTGAGTTCGTCCCTGTGTCACCCTGTGAAATTCCTTCTTGCACGAATTTCTAGGTATAAATATTGCTAAATATACCAGAGAAAAAAGTTATCAGGAATGCTGGGGTTACTACCCCCAGATCGAGCGTCTTCTTATATCAAAAAGGCGTCGGTATGGAGAAGGGTGAGTGAATAAATCACAGCCACAGAACCACACTCGAAAGATATCCCAATGGCAAAATCCCCCGGAAGAGCGAGGAGCCGTTCCAGCTCCCCACTCACCCGCCCGCCAAGCGGCGACCCCAGCGCCATCTGAACTCATTCCTTTTCTAGCACGTGATTGTTTTCACTGTTTTTCTGTTGGCTTGTGCTTTTGGCTGTTTTTTCCTGTTTTCAACCATGTCGTCGAGCAGCTTTACTGTATCCAAGTTAAGTACCATCTTATTGTGGGGTTTTTATGATAAATTTGGCTGTTTCAGCCCGTATTTATTAATTATACGTGGCTTTGTTATGACGCTACGGCGTCCCCCAGCCAGCCATGTTGTCCGCGAGGTACGCTCGTCCAGCTTGTTCTGTTTGGGCTTTTCCTTGTCGGCTCTTGCTTATTTTTATGCCCCTAGGATTCATCCTGGTGGTTTTCCCTAAGCTGGGTTATTTCGGTGTTTCTCAAACGATAATTTTGTTGACCGTATCATTGGGGTTCCCGCATGGGTTCCCGTCATCTTCCCGTTTAGGTGACTCCCCAGGATGTTTCCCCTTGGACAGTTTTAGCTTTATAATTATTATATTATTATTTTGCTAGTGCTTGACATCATGTTTTTAACTGTATACTATGATTTTGTTACCGGGGGGCGTCAGGTTCAGTTTTTCTATTAACTTCCTGTCGCCTCTCTCGGTTAGGCTACGCGCCTAGCACAAGCACAATTTATTTTATTGTTTATGCACAATGGATGGTGATTTATTATTCTGGTTATCCTATTATTGTGCCTAGTGTATATTAGGCTTGTTTTTGCACCTTTGGCCTCCTGCTCTCCCTTTCACCTGGGTTAGGTTAGGCGAGAGGAGGGGATCAGCAGGTGGAGGGAGTTTCTGTTGTTGTTCCATCCTCTGTCCGTGGCTTGGGTTGTGGAGTGAGCCCCATAGTCCTCCGCCTTCTTTACGGAGGGGTTGAGGTTTTTTCTGTGGGTGTGTCTCCTCCATGCTTTTATAGCATTCCCTTCCGCTTGGCCCTGGTTGGTCTTCGACACGGAAATTTCTCTCCCTGTTGTTTCCTCATCCTCCCTTTCCTTCTCCCCTTTATGTCATGCATAGGCTACGTCTATGTGTGGGGTGAGAGTATGGAGAGTTTTAGCCGCTATTCCCTTCCCTTCATTCGGAGTAGGCCATGATCTCTCCAGCTGGTATTATCTAGCGTGGTCGGGTTGCAGTTGAGCGGGTGAAGGCATCTTCCCCAGTCTCCTGTTTTCTCTGCTCTGGCCTACCCCTTCCTTCTCCCACCACCCCCCTACCCTGGCCTTCCTGGCCCAGCTCTTTCTCGCGTGGTGATGTCGGTATCCGTCGACCACCCCGAGTTGTGAGATCTTTCCTGGCTGAGGGATTCGCTCGCTCCCAGGGCTGGTCCCCGATGGCATTTTGCTGAGCTCAGTGTCTTGTTAACCCGCTCTCCTAGGATCGAGCAGGTGTTCGAACCTTCTCAGGGTTACTTTTCTCAGCCTTGTTCCGCGTTTGCTCCGGCGTTCGGGATACTCTAGTTGGGTTGACTGGCGCTTACACCTGCCCTTGTGGAATTGTGGTGTTTTTAGCCTCACCCTTCTTTTGTTCTCTAGCGGTTGAGGCTTGGGATCCCCTGGAGGGGGTGGTGCCGGACTCCGGGGAGTGTGGCATTTTGTACCATTGTTAACCGATTATGTTACCATCCTCTGTATATGTGTGCATTTATTTTGCTTCCGGCGGCTCACCCCGCCGTCGGATTTATAATTATTTCTGTTATTGTTATTAGAGTCCGGTGATCTTATCCTTGGGTTCTGCCGTCTTATTCCCGGCATCCCTTGTGGTAAAGGTCCCGTTGATTCAGCTCCCTCGTTCCGCCGGAGTATTCCGGCAGTCGGGGGGTTTTTTGCTTACCCTAATTTTAAGTTACTTTTCTGGTAGGCCCGTCTCTGACGGGGGTTTTTCATTCCGCCGGAGTACTCCGGTGGTACAACTTGAAAATACCTGAGCCTGCTTAGTTTAAGTTTCTTAGAGTTGGAGGTTCATTTACTGTTCACACTTACAGACTGTTCGTTGTGAGGAGCCCGGGTGTACCACCACCCTTCACCAACCCTACGGGCATGTGGTGTGTCGGACCCACGCTGGCTGTGCGGTCTGGCTTGATGACCTAATCGTCTGGCATCCGGAGGGCTGTGAGGTTTGCTTCGCGCTTTGCGGGTGCATACAGGACGAGTCGGTAAGCTGCTTTCTTTCATTCTTCATGATAGTTACAGTTTGCTGCGTTGCTATATTTTATGTTTTAACGCTTATATAATTTACGGTATATTAGCCCCTCCTTGATTCCTGCTCCCCCCTTTCAGGCTGATGAGTCCTCCAAGAAGGAGGCCCTAGAGTCTCTCCGCGCCTGGGTGGCTGGGTTTGGGAGGAACTTCCTGTCGGGGAAGCCCTATGTCCTCGACAGGAAGCTGAGAGATCTTCTTTACCCGGAGCCCGGATCGCTGCGGCCGTTCCTGCTGACGTGGCGCACTATCATCATACAGCAGATATGGGTTGTGACCCAGCCACTCCTAGAGGATCCCCTTTATGCGGAGGTTTCAGAGGATGTCGCCGCTCTGGACTTGGACCTGGAGCCCATGAACACCGAGCAGGACCAGGTAGGTAGAGAGGTAAGTGAGGCAGTGGGGGCGGGCGCCCTCTTTGATTCCCCTTCATCCTTTGTCTCTTCGTTTCAGGGCTTTGCTAAGTCTTCTATCTTGAGGACAGGGCTCCATCTACTGTCCCCAAGTTGAAGACTTCGTGGAAGGCGAAGGGCTTCAAGTCCTCGTCTTCCTGCAAGGCATCCCTTTCCCCGTCCCGAAGTCAAGGTTGCTGAACCTTTGGCCTCCGGGAGCAAACCAGGTACCTCGGGCAGAGGAGCGAGTAAGAGGGCAGCCAAACCCAGCCCTCCTCGCCAGCCTGCCTTTGACCCTGAGGCGTTTGCGGGGATGTTACTTGAGAAGTTCTCTTTGGAGGTGGAGGCCAAGCTCTCTAAGCTGACGGAGAGGCTGCAGAGTCAGGAGAATCTTCTTGCTGATATGGCACGCTCCGGTGGGGCCAGACCGTAGTACCAGATCCCTGACACTGCTACCCTCCCTCCTTTTGATGTTGGGAACTCGTGGCGTTTCGCTCTTCGCGCTATTCGCCACGAGGATACCTTGACCATTGAAGGACTAGGTACCAGACGCCTGGAGGAGCTGGAGTTCTTCCCGGCTGATCTCTTGCCCCGCTACCCAGGCTTCGTTAGGCTGACGGAGGAAGCTTGGGTACGCCGACAAGGTCCCTAAGGAGACAGTGATCTTCCCTAGGGATCAGGCGCAATCTGCTCTCTGCGCACCTTCTCCGAGTGGTGGGCGGAGAACTTTTAAAGTTGACCCCCTTCAAGGGCAACTACACGATGTTTTCCCTGGGGATAACCTACCCACCCCTGCCTGAACAAGGTTCTGGAACCGCTCAGGCTTGCTTGGATGGCAAACCCTTGCCTCAGCTTAGGGAATCAGACCCTACATCTCTGATCTTCCTGGGGTGATGACTTCAGAAGGACGCTCCGTCCACATTTACCGTTGGTAAATTGGACGCAGATTACTGCATCAACCAGTTTAGTGAGCAGCTTCCAAGATCCCGGAAGCTCTCCTAAAGGCTGAGTTCGAGGCACGGTGTCGTCTGAGCCGGTCTCTGAACTCGCTGTGCCTTTCAGAAGTGACTGCCGTCTCCTTTGCTGAGGAGCCCTTGTTTCAGGTCCTGACTAAATCCCTGTTAGCAGGGTTCCAGTCGGACCATTTGATTTCATGGTGGCAAAGATGAACTGCCGAAAGTTCATCTTCACTGATGCCACCATTCATCACGAGCCTAATAGGCTCATGAAGAGCTCGTTCTGGGGGGAAAATCTTTTCCCAGAAGACGAAGTCTCCGGTGTCCTGGTCGAGGCAACCAGGGCCAACCAGAGTCTGCGCTCCCGGTGGGGTATCTCCGCCTTTAAGCGGAAGGGCCCGGAGTCTAGCGGTTCCCAGCATAAGCCTGGGAAACGTTATAGAAGGCACAGGAGACCACAACACCAGACAGTAGTTCAGGCAGTTCCGGTCTCAACGGTGAACCAACCTCCACCTCTAAGGCTCAATCCCCAACAGTATGTGCTGGTTCAACCAGCCCAATCCCTTGCTGCGCCACGTACGTCTCCTCACCGGCGTACAACCCTACCTATGAAGGCCGTGGGGTCTTTCACGGCCTTAATAGAAGCGCAGGGGGTAGAGGCCGAGCTCCCTACAGAGGTAGAGCTGGATCCGTCTCCCGAGGGAGAAGTGGCCGTGGTAGAGGGAACAAACCTGCTTCCTCCCATTGAGACCAGTCAGGTAGGTGGACGTCTATACTGGTTCAGAGACCAGTGGTCCTTCAGTCCTTGGGCACACAGCATTGTGTCCAAGGGCCTGGGTTGGAGCTGGATCAGGGACCCCCCTCCCCTGATCAGGTTTCATCAACCCTCCTCCAAAGCTCTACAGGACTTTGTGACGGAGCTTCTCAACAAGAGAGCAATAAAGAAAGTGAGGCACCTCAAATTTCAAGGCAGGCTGTTCACTGTCCCCAAGAAAGATTCCGGCCAGCAAAGAGTGATTCTAGATCTGTCGCGTCTAAATCTCTACATACAATGCGACAAATTTTGCATGCTTACAGTTGCCCAGGCACGGACTCTACTGCGCGTGGAGCTGTCACCACCTCTATTGATCTTTCAGACGCTTATTATCACGTCCCGGTTGCGCGGAACTTCTCTCCCTTCCTGGGTTTCAGACTAGGGAAACAGGCCTACTCCTTCAGGGTCATGCCCTTCGGGCTCAATATAGCCCCAGGATATTTGGCTGGCGGAAACAGTTGTTCAACAGCTACGATCCCGGGGGATCTCTCTAGTAGCATACCTGGACGATTGGTTAATTTGGGCCCCATCCATACAGGAGTGTCGGAAGGCTACAGCTATAATGATCGAGTTCCTGGTGTCCTTAGGTTTTCAGTTGAACAGGGAGAAGTCCCGCCTGACTCCGGAGTCTCGGTTTCAGTGGCTGGGTCTCCAGTGGAACCTAACCTCTTACAGGCTATCCCTTCCGCCAGCCAAGCGGAGAGAGATAGCCGCCTTACCAGAAAATTTCTGAAGGGCAAAAGCGGCATCCCGCCGGTCTCAAGAGAGGATTCTCGGTTCTCTTCAGTTTGCTTCAGTAACAGACCTGCTCTTGAAAGGAAGACTAAAAGACATAAACAGAGTGTGGCGGAGACGAGCCAATGTCAGGCTCAGAGACAGGGTCTCTTCAATCCCGCAAATCTTGAAGACAAGGCTTCGACCATGGTCGGTAGTCAAAGGCCTTTTGAAGTCTGTCCCCCTTCAATTTCCTCCCCCAGCTCTGGTAATCCACACAGACGCTTCATTAAGCGGCTGGGGAGGGTACTCACCAAAACAAAAAGTACAAGGGACATGGTCTACAATGTTTCGACAGTTCCATATAAACACCTTGGAAGCTATGGCAGTGTTTCTAACTCTGAAGAAACTTTTCCCCGCCGGCCAGATTCACATCAGGCTGGTGTTAGACAGCGCCGTGGTGGTTCATTGCATAAACAGGGGCGGTTCCAAATCGGGTCGCATAAATCAGGTGATGTTAGCCATCTTCTCCCTGGCGAACAAGCACGGCTGGCATCTGTCAGCCACCCACCTTGCGGGGGTGCGGAACGTGGTGGCAGATTCTCTGTCCAGAACTACTCCGTTGGAGACGGAGTGGTCTCTGGACGGGGAATCGTTCAATTGGATATGCCGCCGGGTCCCGGGACTCCAAGTGGATCTGTTCACCACAGAGAGCAATCACAAGCTTCCCTGTTATGTGGCTCCCAATCTGGATCCCCATGCCTACGCCACGGACGCAATGACTATAGATTGGAACAATTGGGAGAGGATCTACTTGTTTCCCCCAATAAACATGTTGTTGAAAGTACTACACAAACTCAGGTCATTCAAGGGCCAACTAGCCCTGGTAGCCCCCCATTGGCCGAAGAGCAACTGGTTCCCTCTGCTTCTGGAGCTCAAGTTGCGGTGTCATCGGATACCCAAACCCAGACTGACCCAAGTAGTACAAACCAAGACTGTGTCAGCTTCCTTAAGAATTCAAAATGCCCTAGTTTTGTGGACTTTATAAAATTTGCTGCTAAAAAGGGAGCAAACATTGATCCCGTTAACACTGTTTCTAGAATCTGATAAGAGAGATTCTACTCTCAGGCAATATGATTCAGCAGTCAAAAAATTAGCATCCTTTTTGAAGGCATCTGAAGCTAAGACTATTACTACAGCTAAATCAGCCTTAAAGAAGGTATTTTTGGATGGCTTCAAGATTGACCTTACAGATTCATACTTTTCCTCCATCCCTAGAGCATGCGCCTGTTTGAGACCGGTAACACGCCCACATTCGGTTACCTGGTTCCTAAACGATGTTCTAAAGTTGGCCTCTGATATTAATAACTCACAATGCTCTTATCTGGATCTGTTAAGGAAGACTTTGTTTTTGATTAGCTTAGCTTCAGGTGCCAGAATCTCAGAGCTGTCTGCTCTCTCTAGAGGTGATGATCACATTGATTTCCTCCCGCTGGGAGAAGTTCTCCTTTCCCCTGATATTACGTTTCTAGTGAAAAATGAAGACCCTCAGGACAGGTGGTCCCCCTGGAAGGTGGTGCCTCTTCCACAGGACCGGTCCTTATGCCCAGTCTTTACCTTAAAAGCTTTCTTACAAAGAACTCCTCAGTGTATGTCGGGTCCTCTTTTCATCAGGGAAAAAGGTGGAACTCTCTCTCTGAATGCTATAAGACAACAAATTTTGTATTTCATTAAACAGGCCAACCCGGATTCAGTTCCGAAGGTTCATGATATCCGTGCGGTAGCTACCTCTACTAATTATTTTCATAATATGGATTTTGCTGAACTTACCAAGTATACGGGATGGAAATCACCTCTAGTGTTTAAACGCCACTATCTAAAATCACTCGAAGCTCTGAAATTCTCTACAGTGGCTGTGGGGAGTGTCATCCCCCCACCTTAATTATCCTTAACCCTAATCCTTTCCCCCTGCCCACCTGCCTCATTTATTTCTCTGCCTGTTCTCCTGGTTCAATCATGCCTCACTGCCCTGCTCCTCAATATTGATACTAGTATTGCTATCATTATTGTTTGTATTGGTGATTGTGTTCTGTTATGCTGTGTATTTAGATTTAAGCCTGGAGGTACTTGTGTTATTTTATTTTATGCTTTGTGTACCTCACATTTTGATATTGTTTAAGGTATATTATGTACTCCCTTATGTATAATCTATGTGTACCTATCTATATCTTTGTATTGTTGGGTGTTTTTATTCCACCTGTAATTACCTGTATTTTGTTTATCTTTGTTTTGCTCAGATCGCATATTAAACCTAATTTGTTCATAGCATGTGTTTTTGTTCATGATCACCTTTTGTTTATTTTGTATCTTAGCAGGCTTGGCATGATTCTCCTTTACTATTTCACCGGGTGACACAGGGACGAACTCAGAAAAGGGATTTTGACAAAGGAAAAATCTATTTCTGAGGCAGGCCCTGTGTCACCCGGTGACCCTCCCAGTATCTGGTTTCCCCCCCTGCTTTGGCATGCCAAGCCTGGGGGTGGTGCTAGACTGGAATGAGTTCAGATGGCGCTGGGGTCGCCGCTTGGCGGTCGGGTGAGTGGGGAGCTGGAACGGCTCCTCGCTCTTCCGGGGGATTTTGCCATTGGGATATCTTTCGAGTGTGGTTCTGTGGCTGTGATTTATTCACTCACCTTTCTCCATACCGACGCCTTTTTGATATAAGAAGACGCTCGATCTGGTGGTAGTAAATCCAGCATTCCTGATAACTTTTTTCTCTGGTATATTTAGCAATATTTATACCTAGAAATTCGTGCAAGAAGGAATTTCACCGGGTGACACAGGGCCTCCCTCAGAAATAGATTTTTCCTTTGTCAAAATCCCTTTTTTGCCTCGTGTTATTTGTGAAACATCAAGGTTTTGTATGAGAATTGCAGTATCATGAGTTCTGTCCTCCTGGCAGGGATGATTTTCTTGTCTTTCTCTCCTATAGTTTGGGGAGCATGAAGATACATATTGGTATATATAGGAGTATATCCTCATTGTTGAAGGCAGTTGTTGTCTTTAGTTTTGGACTGTTGAGTTTCGGCATGTGACTCTGGCAGGAGTCATTAGTACTCTGCGAGGTAAAGTCCTTTTTCCCCTGTAAGGACCTTCCTACAAGACTTGCTGTGAGGACCTAAAACCCTGCTGTGGATTCATCATCTGGTGCCAGTACTTACTAGGAAGAATTGTGCAACAGGTAAAAGTGTGTAGAAGCTTTTTCCCTTTGAAAAGCTCTTAGTTTTCTAGGCTGTGGATGTTTCTCTTGGCTTCAGTAACCCACCATCCTCATTCAGTGTGGTAGTCAACTAGCTTCAACAGTAGGGAAGATTCATCCCAAATAATGAAAATTTTCATAATAACATTAGCTATGTGGATAGTACTGTTAAAGTGGAAACCCACCCAGCCTTCCCACATCCTTAGACAGGTGGTCATGAAGAATTCTTACAATAACATAAACATTCTAATGACACCTGGTGGGAAACTATTGATTACAGATAGTATATTTAGATAAGCCAAGCATTATTCTTGTGTTTATTTTGAATGCATATTGCTCTTAACAGTGCAAAAATGTAAGCTAACTTAACAGTCGATAGGTATCCAAATAATTAATTTCATAAAAATGTTTGCATCTTTCTTTTTCTTTGTGAATTCAGCATTTTCTTAAAGTTTGGTCATCTGTCAGTAGGTATGAGGATCATTTTCCTTGAGAACAAGAATTGCCTCTGCCCCAAAGTACTTGTAGGGTCCAGACTTGTACACTTGTGTTTTATTGTAAAAAAAAATTGCATTTGCCTCCAGTCATCGTAAACAAGACACAAAACAACTTATAAGGTGTGATTGGCCATACTCTGCAATGTATGCTGACAGTTCCAAATCTTTATTGGATGTAGGTTTGCTCCCATTTGACCTAATAAAAAAAAGATGCTTCTGATTTCATAGCAGAAATTTATACAATAAATTCATTACTCATAGAGTACAATATTGGAAAGAGCCACCATAGAAATTTGTTATTTTTGCTGTCTCTGGAAGTGCTGTTGAAGCTCTCTACTGTGCAGAAAAAATTCCTTCTTAATGCAGATTAAGTTTACATTTCACAAATAATGTGTAAATGTTCAAATACGTTGGGTCCCTGCCATTGTGAGCATTAGGGGAAATGAAGATGTGAGTAAAGTAGCCAGTGATGCAACGGCAATGATAAGGTCAAATATAACCATCCCTATCTTAAACCCATCATCTCCAATGAAAGGCATACTTTATGGAATAAGGAGTCTGGTAGCAACAAATTAAACCAAATCAAATCCCACCTTGGATTTTTGCATTCTCTGAATCAAAAGAATGCCACACTGAACTCGTTTTATCTCGTCTTTGTTTTGGCCACACTTGTTTTTGCCTGTTGATACATAATGAATACGGTATCCCACATGGCCCATTCCCTGATGCACGGAATGCGATTAAGCACCAGTAGTTATACGCATCTTGAACGAATATCTCGGCTTCAGCCAACAGTCAATAAATCGATTAAAGAAATTTTTCAATTTCTTCATTATTTTAAATTGATCTAATTACCAAGTTTTCAAAGAACAGTACGTTGTTTGGGTAAAATTTAAATACAGTATTATCATATCAAAGATAAACTCCTTGGGTGAATTCTGTTGGAGTCGAGTATTTTTATCAGTTTGTTAAATTACTAAATAATGAAGATAATACAGCAATCCCTCGATTATGCGGATCTTCATTATCTGACATAACCAGACCAGGGACCAAGGATATTTAATATATATAGATTTTAAACAATTAAAAACTACTTTCCAATGGTTGGCAGTGCTGCATGGCTTGAGGATGAAATATCAACAGTGTTAAAGTACTCTTTTGAGTGTTGTTATGATATACTTAGTGTCAACTAAACTTGTAATGAAATACATTACAGCAAATCAAGCAAAACAAAGAAAAAAAATAAAGTCAAGGCTGTGCTAAGAAACACAGACAAAAACACACAAAGTGAAAGAGGTTTGTGGATTGTTATTGGCCAAGCATGACTTATTATACAGTGTTTTGGAAAAAAAATTTTTTGTAACCTATCAAATTGTGTTGCTTACTAGAGACAACAAAAGATTTTACTTTTTGTGTACAGTATGATGTATTTTACAGAACTTTTCAATAACATGTCAGTATGTATAAACAGTGTCAACTGCATTTGCCAGGAATGTTGATTATTTCAAACAGCTTCAACTCTCTACCTGGTCCTAGTCCAGATCAGCATGTATTAAGTTTTTTAACCCTTGAACGCTTACTGGACGTATCATACGTCGACTAAAATTGTCTGTTGGGTGCCAAGTGGACGTACTCATGACGTCGACTACACAAAAAATTTCAACCTTCGGTCAACTTTGACTCGACCGAAATGGTAGAAAAACGCAATTGTAAGCTAAAACTCTTACATTCTAGTAATATTCAATCATGTACCTTTATTTTGCAACAAATTGGAAGTCTCTAGCACAATATTTCGATTTATGGTGAATTTTTGAAAAAACTTTTTTCTTACGCCCGCAGCATGTAACTCGCCAAAAATTTCAGAAATTTTTTTCGTCATTTTGTCGTAATTTTTGCACTGTTCTATATTAGCTGTTACATAAAGTTTTATATATGAAAATGTGCACAATTCCATGTAAAAATACAGCAAAATACAACCCATGGTTGTAGCTTTTATCAGTTTTGAAATATTTTCATATAAACCACGATAACTGCCAAAATTTCAACCTTTGGTCAACTTTGACTCGACCGCAATGGTCAAAAAACGCAATTGTAAGCTAAAACTCTTACATTCTAGTAATATTCAATCATTTACCTTCATTTTGCAACCAATTGGAAGTCTCTAGCACAATATTTCGATTTATGGTGAATTTTTGAAAAACTTTTTCCTTACGTCCGCGCCAGAAATTCTTTAAATCACGTTGTCGTAATGTTTGCACCGTTTTATATTAGTCGTTACATAAAGTTTTATATATGGAAATGTGTGCAATTTCATGTAGAATACAACAGAAAATAACTCATGGTTGTAGCTTTTATCAGTTTTGAAATATTTTCATATAAATCACGATAACTGCCAAAATTTCAACCTTCGGTCAACTTTAACTCGACCAAAATGGTAAAAAAACGCAATTATAAGCTAAAACTCTTACATTCTAGTAACATTCAATCATGAACCTTCATTTTGCAACAATTTGGAAGTCTCTAGCACAATATTTTGATTTATGGGGAATTTCTGAAAAAAAACAACTTTTTCTTTACATCTGCGCCCGGTAACTCGGCCGAACATCTCGGAAATTCTTTCGTCACGTTGTAGTAATGTTTGCATCATTTTACATTAGTCGTTACATAAACTTTTATATAATGAAAATGTGCGCAATTTCATGTAGAATACAACAGAAAATAGCTCATGGTTGTAGCTTTTATCAGTTTTGAAATATTTTCACATAAATAACGATAACTGCCAAAATTTCAACCTTCGGTCAACTTTAACTCGACCGAAATGGTAAAAAAACGCAATTGTAAGCTAAAACTCTTACATTCTAGTAATATTCAATCGTTTACCTTCATTTTGCAATAAATTGGAAGTCTCTAGCACAATATTTCGATTTATGGTGAATTTTTGAAAAAAACATTTTCCTTACGTCTGCCCGGTAACTCTGCTGAACATCTCAGAAATTCTTTCGTCACGTTGTCGTAATATTTGCACAGTTTTATATTAGTCGTTACATAAAGTTTTATATATGAAAATGTGCGCAATTTCATGTACAATACAACAGAAAATAACTCATGGTTGTAGCTTTTATCAGTTTTGAAATATTTTCATATAAATCACGATAAATAGAAAAAATTCTACTTTCGGTCAACTTTAACTCGACCGAAATGGTCGAAAACTGCAATTGTAAGCTAAAACACTTACAGTCTAGTAATATTCAATCAATTAGCTTCATTTTTCAACAAACGGGAAGTCTCTAGCACAATATTTCGATTTATGGTGAATTTTGAAAAAACATTTTTTACGTCCACGCGTTGTTTAATTCATGCATCATTTTGTGATAATATTTTCTCTGTGTTGCTTTGATCGTTTTACAATTTGTTATATACCAAAATCATCGCAATTTAGTGTACAATACAAAGAAAAACAAAATAACCCGTTAGCTTTAACCGTTTTGCTCACAGCATGATTTGTATAAAATTATATATGAAACCTTTTTTTTTTGAGCTGTCATATATTTCAATATTTATATATGATAATGATTTTTTTTTCATTTCTGATGGTTGCATACTAAACTTCAGGCAATTACAAAAAAGGAGCCAAAATGAACTCTTAATCTTAAAAACTAAGCGTGCTGTGATTTTTGAAAAAACTTTTTCCGCTTCGCGCTAACTCACCGAACGTCGCTGGCATACGGGAGACGTTTTTGTAAATAGAGGCTCGGCGTTTAAGGGTTAATAGCTAATTCTCTTCTTTTGTTGGTGTTTCCTTACTGTAATATGATTGATTACTTTATATGGGTGTAATATTGTTAGTGTCACTGTTTTCCTTCCTACAGCATGTGCTTACAAGTCTTGAATCTATGAGAGCAAAATTTTTAAGGGCTGTAACTTCAATAATTTGATACCATTATCTTTTTAGTCACATTATTTCAATATTGCCAAGTTTCTAGATAGGGTGTGTTATTTCAGTATTGTCAAGTTTCTAGATAGGGTATGTTATTTCAGTATTGTCAAGTTTCTAGATAGGGTATGTTTCTCATGTCTAATAGGCTACATAATTTTTCCTTCAATAGAAGCACCATTCAGTGTGACTTATTTCTGTTCACATAAAAGGTGTATAGAATAGAACAGGAGTTTATGAGGTGTGTGTATCAAAAGTTCACAAATTAGTTGTTTTAAACAAGTATGTCAGTTGTTTAAGCATAGTATTGTTTAGCACAACAGAGTATATCCTGGGAAGGAATTATTTAGTGATTATTTTAAAGAATAGCATGGGATTTTTTGCGCCCAAATAATTTTTATAATTTTATATCTTTTATGTACTTCTAGGTAAGCTTACTCTCATCTGAACCGTGTGGAATTCATTTACCGGAATCCATAAATAAATTAAACCTCCCGTTAACATTATCCGTCGAAAATGGCTGCTGCAAAGAGTGTACAGCGAAAGCTGTGAATCACATTCTTTTCATTGAAAGAGTTAAAAATCTTCATAAAGAAGCAAAGCGGGATGCTCGTCGGGAACACGAGGGGTGAGTATGCCCAAAGGAAAATCTCTGTTTTCTTCTGTCCTTTTATCTGTTTGAAGACATGTTGTTTGGCCTATAAATTATATTTTTTGCATAGTGGAAGTATGTATACCTGTTTAAAAAAATATACATTTTTAATGTACATGTAGAAAAATAGTTTTTGACAAAGGAAAAACCTAATTTTGGTAGCCGCTGCGTGTCCTCCAAGGAGTTACTCTAATGTCCCCACCAGGGCTCCATAAGACAGACCAACCAATATGAAAGAATTCTCTTGTACAGTAGTTGGTTGTGGCCAGAATAGGGCCTTTGATTTGACACAGTGATTGAGTATGAAAGGACCAAAGGCAAGAGGGCTCTTTCTCTTGTCTACATTGATTACCCAGTTTTCCCTTCACCCTTCTCACTGTTGTGACAGTAGCACATGAGTTGGCCAAACCATTATTTGCCAGGTCTGCTCTTTTAGACCCTATGAAATGTAGAGGTTTGGATACAGGGAAGGTCATTTGACCTTCTTATAAAGCAGAACTTTTTCAGTAGGTAGTCCCTGGTTAAAAGTGGGGGTTCCGTTCCTGGCCGAGCGCCGATAACCAAAAATCGGCAATAATTATGGTAATGAATGGCGTTTATGACTTTGTAAGCACCAATAAACCACTTATCGGTTCCGTTAACTGCTTACCAGCACCGATAAACCGCTTACCGAAGCCATTAAACTGCTTACCAACACTGAAAATCTCTTGAAAATCTGGTTAACAACATCATTAGCCAAATGCTGTAAAACCAAAACACTGTTAACTGATGCCGCCAATAACCGAGGACTTCCTGTACTCCTGCTAAAGATGTTAGTTTCTTTGCTCTTCCAGATCTATGAAATGTAGAGGTTTGGATGAAAGGAAGGTCGTTTGGCCTTCTTCTGGAGCAGAATCTTTTCAGTGTTTCACTTTGTGGAGGTGTTATCTTATGTTGAATTTTCTTTGAGTGCTGCAGCAAAATTCTTGAATGAATTATAAGAATCCCCTTCCCCTGAAGGAGTTTTTAATCTCTGTGATGTGCTAGATTTCCTTGGGTGCCTCAATAAGGCTATTACTGATGCCTCAGGTAAAGCAGCTCATGCATTTATGAATGTAATTCTTAAGCATTATGAGCAACTTTGTTCTTTTTTGACCCATTAGGTTTCATTATCTCAGAAAGCAGCTGTTGTTTTTGAACATCCTCTACGTCCTCTGCTTAGTTCTGAGATATTTCAAGCCATTCTGGAGGATGTAAAAATTGCAGATAGGGAATACTTGGGTCAGCCTTTATAGAGGTGCTCAGAAATGTCTGGCTGCCACTCCTGTCTTTGCTCCTTCAGCAGAATTTAAGGCTGAAAGTTGTTCCAAGCCTTCTTCCTCTGGTTTTCAGAGGCACTTTTGTTTTGCGCAGTCCTTCTAAAGAAAGGATAAACTTCAAAAAGGTGGCAAGGATTGAGAGAAATTGCCCTTAGAGCCCAGTTGGGGGCTGACTGACCAACTTCTGGCAAGTCTGGCAGGATCTGAGGATGGATCCATGGGTGGTGTAGGTACATGATTCTGTTCATGTCACCTCCATCTCTCTCTGTTCTTCCGTTACCCTTTCTTTCTTATGTACATCATCTGGAAAAGCTCGTATTCTGCAACAGGTGATCGGCATGCTCTTAAACAGGTGATGGGTTTGTATCCAGGATTTTGGAGCTGTCTGCTCCTTGTTCCCAAAGCTACAAGGAGGGGAAGGCCAATCCTTGATGTTTCCCTTCTAAACAAGTTTGTATGTGTGACTCCATTTTCGGTGGAGTCGTCCAGTACAGTTCTAGCTGCCAACTCAGCAGAACAACTGGATGGTTGCCTTAAATATGCAAGAGGCCTAGTTTCACATCCCCGTTCACCCTCTGTCTCGAAAGTTCCTCTTGATTTGTTTTCGAAGACAAAGTTTTTCAGTTCAAGGGTCTTTGCTGTGGACTGAGGACAGTTCCCCCGCTAGGGGATGGTGTCATCTGTTAGGCATATATAATTCCTTGAAGAGGAAACTTGAAGGAATTATTCTGCCTCGTCTGCGGTGGACCAAATTTGCAACACCTATCTTTGGGTCAGGCTCATCTAATTCATTTCTCGCTATAATGTGGTTCGGATTCCACAATAAGCTGTAGGTCCCATTGCTAAGTAACCAGTTGGTTCTTAGCGGCGTAAAATAAGTCTAATCCTTCGGGCCAGCCCTAGGAGAGCTGTTAATCAGCTCAGTGGTCTAGTAAAACTAAGGTACACTTAACTTTTTCCATTCCACCGCTACTAACAGATGATGGTAGATTGGTTACTGGCTCTAGGGAAAAGGCTGAACTGCTTCATCGAACTTTTGAAGGTAAGCAATCAGCTGAGGATGTCCCTATTCTTACAAAATTTGCATTTTGCTCCAGAGATATTAAGAAAATTCTGGATAATCTTGATGGCTGGGGTGGAGAAGATCCTGATGGTTTCTTTTCTTTGTTTTTTAAAAAAAAGTTTGTAGTGTGTTGTCTTCCAAGATAAGTAGATTCTATAGATTTGTATGTCGACGTAGTATCTTTGCGGGTGAGCGCAAGCTTAGTAATATAAATTTGTGGAATCTAAAGGATTGTTAGCTGATAGTCAATATGCGTATAGGAAGCAGCTAGGTACCTGCAATGCTCTTTCAGAATTGACTTGCCATTTGCAAGGGAACCTTGAGAAGGGTTTTGAGTGCAGAGTAATTTAAGTAGATTGTAGTGCTGGTTTCGATTTAGTAAATCACAAGGCACTTATTTATAAACTTTATAATCTTGGAGTGGGTGGTTATGTTTTAGGATTACTTCAAGATTTCCTTACAGGTAGGCAGCAGCGAGTTGCCGTGGATGGATTCTTTAGTGAACCAAGACCTATTTTGTCTGGAGTTCCACTTTTATTTTTAGTGTATACAAGTGATATGGTTGCTGGCCTGGAAAACAAGATAGTTCAGTATGCTGATGATGCAACACTTGTGGGTGTAGTAAAGTCACCACCTATGAGAAATGAAACTGTCCTCAGCCTTAATAGGGACATGTACTGGATTAGTGAATGGTTTAGTCGATTGGGTATGAGGCTGAACTCCAGTAAAACAAAAATGCTGTTGATAAGCAGATCTCTTACAGATTTCCCACCCCATCCTCTTCTTCAGGTGGATGGAACTTTGCTGAATGAGTCTGAAGCTGTAACTATTCTAGGTATAACTTTTGACTCGCATCTAACTTTTGAGAAACATCTAATGAAAGTTTCAGCAAATGCCACATTAAAGTTAGGTATTGTTCGTAAGGCCTCATGTATTTATAACAGTGATAAAATCAATGCAATCGTAGGTTGTCTGTGCTGTCTTTACTAGAATACTGTTCTTCGGTGTAGACGTCTGCTTCTGCCAGAGATTTATCTCTTTTAGGTAAAGTTGTTCATGGTGGTAGGTTTCTGTTTCGTAACAGTAGCAGCTATGACTTAGACCATCAACGGATGAACTTCTTGCTTGTCACTTTTTCATAAATTGTATTTCAACAGAGATCTTTCACATTCACAATTGATCTCTAATCCCTTTTACCTGCTGAGAGCAACCAGATTTGCTAAACAGCAGTACCATTATGCAGTAAATGTGCCTTGCTGTCGAACTTCCCAGTTCTAGAGGTCCATTATTCCTCACTCTGTTGGACTCTGGTACAGCCTCCCAGAGGATGTCGTGCAGTTGGAACTGCAGAAGTTCAAGCAAAGATGCAATGCAGTACTATCCCAATACTATTCTGCTTACATTTTGATACATTTTTATCTATTAATTTAATTTACTTTTTCTTTTTTAATAAGTGGGATCTCTTCTTTATGTATTTCCCTTTACTTCCCCTTACTTCTTCCTAATGAACACTATTCTTTGGAAGCTTGAATTTCAAGTCAATGGCCCCTGTGGGCTTGTTTCACATGAGTAGGTTTCATCTTCTGAATAATAATAATAATAATAATAATAATAATAATAATAATAATAATAATAATAATAATAATAATAATAATAATAGGTCTTATTAAAAAGGATGGCTGTATTATGTGAATTTATCTTATAATGTCTTTTCTATTTTCCCTATGAATCGCTTTTTGGGCTCAGCGATGTTAGTCAGCAACTGGCCGATACTCATATTGGAAAATGGATAGTGTGTGGAATGCGGGAAGTCTTTTATTGAAATATCCAATAAAAGACTTCCTGCATTCCACACACTATCCTTTTTCCAATATGAATATTGGCCAGTTGCTGACTAACATCGCTGAGCCTGAAAAGCGAATCATAAGGAAAATAGAAAAGACACTGTATAAGATAAATTCACATAATACAGCCATCTTTTTTAATAAGACCTGTTTAAAAGAGGGTCTACTCCCTTCAAATAATAATAATAAGAATAATAATCTTGGCCAGGTCTCTAGAGGGGATTCTGAGGGCAAAGGACACTCTTCTTCACATTATGAGAAGCTTAGGGATTCTTGTAAATCTCAAGGAGACGATTCCGTCTCCATTTTAGTTGTTGTTTTTCAGGTTTTTGCTGTGGAAAAATTGGTCAACAATTTTCTGTCTGCTTGCAAGATTTGGATTTAAGGACATTCAGCAGGCAAGTAATGACTTTCTCTCTTAAGTCACATGGCCTTCCTTGAGAAATTTGTAGTCCTGGCTGGGTTTAGGATGAGACCAGTACAGGTTTACCTAAGGCAAGTTTGTTCCAACATTCCTTTGGGAAACTCTAGAGTGGTGGAACGAACGCTCAAGGTTTCTGTCAGGGATAAGTCTTCAGGTGAGGAGCTGAGACCTCAGTTGATTTCTGACAGTTTTATCAAAGGTTAGGGTGCCACTCTGGGGAATCATCAACTTTCAAGTCTATGGACAGAAGATGAAAGTTTTTCTAGCCTAACCCGTCCAAAAATGCTACAATTACGCCATCCACCTACCTGTTTACGTTGTTTTTCTTTTATAATATAATCCGGCTTATGACTACAAAACACCACAAAACAAACTTACAACCCAAAATTAACAACCTAACCATCAGAGAGCTCTCTCTACCACCCCACACTCTGTTCAACACTCTGTAAGCCTTTTTTTACATTTTTCTCCCTCCATTTTCTTCCTATCACGTCACTTCCTAGGACTTCACAACAAGAACAGATACTTTTAAACATAAAGAATGCTTTGCTATAAAAACATCTTATAGAATTAAACATGTGCTTTGTATACATTTTGCAATGCCCATACCATTTCACTAATGCAGAAAATAAAAATAAAATAATGATTAACTTCTAAAACTAACATATAATCACACTTATCTCCTTCTTCCTCCCCTCCAACCTCTTCTTATCGTAATCCCCTCTAATCTCCAGTATTATCCAATTCTTAACCCTCTACATAATTTCTAATACTTTCCCCTGAAACTCCAGCTTTAGTCAATACATCAGCTATTTGATGCTTTCCTTTTATCCTTCTCACCTCCTTTATTTCTCCAGATTCTATTTCTCTTATTGCTGCAATATCAATTTTTAATCTCTTATTACTTACTCCTGTACTTGATTTTATTACAGTCATTAGTGTTTTACTATGTTTTAACCAATGCTTTAGTTTTCTCCCTCCTACTATGTCTTCCTACAAATGTTTGAAATATATCAATCCTTCTATTGCCTGCCCCACACTCAGAGCTTCTGCTTCAATGGTGGACTTTGCTACTCTTCTGGATTTTCTGGATTTCCACCATATGGGGCTTTTCCTCTTACCATCTGTCAAAGGTATCACATAACCTAATTTTGCATGACCATCTTCAGTATTCCCAAATGAAGCACCTGCATAGGCTTTCCATTGCATCTTTTCTTCTAACTCACTTATTATCACTTCTCCCACTATGCTCTTAGTTTTTCTCACTATTTTAATTAGCTTTTTTGTATCTTGAGTTGTTCCTTCTTTAAAAGTTTTGCTTAATTCACTAACAGCGTATGATATTTCTGGCATGGTGTATAGTGATACCCAATTCAACTGTCCTACCACTGATCTATATTCTGTTAACTCCCTTTGTCCTAATACTCTGTTACCTGTAAATCTTCTAGCTTCTGGTTCTCTTATAGAATTTATATTCTGCCACTGATTAAGGCAAATTCCATTTTCCTTATGGTCTACTATTTTACTCCTATATACTTAAAACTTTTACTTTCTTGTTCTCCTACTTGCAATTTCCCTTTCAATTTCCCAATTGTTTCCTTTAAAAATCCTTCAGTTCCTCCATAGCAAAAATCATCTACATGTGTACATAAAACACCATTCAATTTATTGTCTTTCCTCCAAAAGAATATATTGGGTTCAGTCTACTTCTCTCGCCACTTTTACCACCTTACAATACTATGCCTTTGCTGCATCATTGAGCCCATAAACAGTTTTCTTCAATTTCTGTAATCCACTCCAACCATCTTCACTAGGTGGTTTTAAATATACCTTTTGTATTTTGTCACCTTGTAGATATGCAGTTTTTACATCTAATGTATAACAATTCCAATCTTTCAGTTTTATTACTGTCAAACAAAATTTTAAAATTTTGGCATTGCATGTAGGAGCGTCTTTTTCCCATTCTGCCATTTCTTCTTCAAAACCTTTAGCTACCAATCCTGCTTTATATATCCTTCCCCCCCCCCTTTTTTTACCTTTTCAGTTACTATCCATCTTGTGGATATAGCTTTTTGTCCAGCATCATTTACCTCCTGATATACCTTGTTTTCTCTCCAACTTTGGACTTCTTTTTCTGTAGCTTCAGTTACGCTTCTTTTTTCAAATCTTAGCAAAACCTCTTCTTCATCTTCAATTTTTTCTATGTGACTATACAGTAAACACCCCGTTATACAGTAAACACCCCGTATTCACGTTCTCATGATTCGTGGACTCACGCATTCGCGGGTTTCTCTATGGAACATATCTACCCATTATTTGCGGAAAATTCGCCCATTCACGGTATTTTTCACTGTGAAATATTCACTAATTACTGTATTTTCAGATAATTTTCATGAATAAATGTGCTTTTTGTGAAAAACTATTAAAATACTCAGGTATAAGCATTTTTACAGGGTTTTTCTTGTGTTTAAACTATCAAAATGGGCAGTTCTAAGTGTTTTTAGAGGGGTTTTATGTATTCGTGGATTTTAGCTATTCACGGGGGCCTATGGTACCCATCCCCAGCAAATACGGGGGGTTCACTGTACAGTAATCTCTGAAGTTAACCCATCCCTTGTCACCTGACTGTGAGTCTTCCACATTGTACGAATCAGCCCAAGATTTGCTTGATGTTTTTCCTGCAAGACTTAATCTAGTCTACTCTTCTACTTCTGTATTTTTGTTTATGTAGTAAACCCCCCGTATTTGCAGGGGATCTGTACCACAGACACACACACACCCTGCGAATTGCTAAAATCCACAAATACTTAAAACCCCTGTAAAAACACTTAGAACTGCCTATTTCTGGGCTTGTCCTGTGTCGCTGAGTGAAATGTCCCTATACAGCACACATTTCTAGGTATAAGTATTGCTAGATATACCAGAGAAAAAAGCCAATAGGATGCCAGAGTTACTACCTCTGGATCGATACATCCTTATAGGATGTCGGTATGTCATCTAGGAGCGAGTGGAAGCCACTACCACAGACAGTTAACCCAATAGACTCCTCCTCACCAAAACCCCTCTGCCTAAGAGGTGCCGATACGACGGTCCCACCACCGCTACTACTAATTCTACCCACAATGCATCATCTGCTTATAGCACGCTCTATAAACAACACGTTGGTTTTTTGTGGTGCTAGATTTGCATCTGCATTTTCCTTTACGGATTCTTTATCTCTTCCTGATGGCTTCAGTTGATCAAGGCGCATCTTCTTCCAAGTTGAGTATTCAATTTTGAATGTTTTGGGACTCGATCGGGTTATATAAGTCCCGTTTATTATTTTCGCCTGATCGGCTGGGGACCGCCATTTCGTGTTCGTTCGTGGCGGCTACCCTCAGCCTTATTATTTGAATGCCTTCCTTCGTCCAAGACGATTGAATATTAAATTACTACGTTCTATTAATGATAGTTTCAATTTTTGCCTGATCTCACGCGATCGACTATTATTATTATTTTTTAGAAGTTGAAAGTTGGGCCTAGCCTAGCTTTCCTTTATGCATTACGTAGGTACATTTGTTAAAATGTGTTGTTATACCATTTCATGTATTGTGTATCAGTTCTTGAGTCTGTTTGGGTGGCGTTTGTTAGCCTGCCTGACCAGTTTGGCTCGGCCGATTCTTAGAAGGTAGGCTAAGTTGGCCCCAGTCTTCCTTCCTTCTTTGGCTTATAGGCCTAAGTAGGTACGGTTTTCTTGGGTGGCCTTCGTTCGAGTTTGAGTGCAGGCCCTTCCTCCCTGACCAGTTGAATTTTTCATCTCGGAAGGTGGGGTTTGGCGCTAGTGTTCTTTCTTGTTCGTTAATTTGGCGAGCCCTAGCCTACATATCCAGAAGATGTCTTCAGGAGGTTAGGCTAGGCGATAGAAACAATGTTTATTTTTTCGCCTTATTTCTCACCCCCGCTTTTTCATATCAGTCTCTATTGTCTTGGCTCTCCCTTGGGGGCATTTTAGAGCTTAGCTCATTTGCCCCTTCGGTTGAGATGACACTTCGTGGAAGGTGCCTAGGCACCTGACCTGTTGTTGTCGCCTTGCTTCACTCCTGCTTCTTCCCCGTTCCGTCATCCGGACTTGTTCCGGCGGCTATCGTTAGCTCGCTTTAGCTTCTAGTAGAAACTTTAGCTTGAGCGTCGTTGCCTTTTGTTTATGGCGGAATTGGAGAGGAGCGGTGATGAATTTTCCTAATAGTAATTATAATTTTGTTTTCTGCTCCTGCTTCCCTACCGTTCCGTCATCCGGACTCGTTCCGGCAGCTATCGTTAGCTCGCTTTAGTTCTTAATAAGACTTTTGCTTGAGCGTCGTTGCTTTGTTTACGGCGGAATTGTAGAGGAGCCGGAATGAATATTGTTTATATTATTGTTATTATTATTTATTTAGTTTTTGTGTTCGGTTATTCATTCCGAACCTTTGCTCCGGCGACTAGTCCTCCCCGGTTGTTGAATTCTGTGTGTGTATGGTTAATTTTCGTGACGCTCCGGCGTCACCGGATTTGCTTTCCGGCGTGATCTGACTCAGGTTTGGCCCACCTGTTTTAGATTTCCATTGGAGAGTTCCGCCGTATCCACAGTTCTCAACTCCGGCATGGAGAAATATATAATTTTACTTTTAAGTTTTTACTAGTTTAGCCATTCCGCCGCCTATTTTAGATACTCATGTATCAAATTTTTTATTATAGGTGGTGCATTGCCAGGAACCAGGCTGTAACGCCTACTTGCAGCAACCCTGTGGCCACGTAGCATGCAGGTCGCATGCTGGTTGTGCAGTTGAGGTCGACGACCACCTCGTCTGGCACCCAGACGGCTGCGACGTATGCTACGCACTCTATTCAGATGTGGTTGATGATTCGGTACGTCAACCTTCAATTGTATTTAACTCGGTTATTTCAAACAGTCTTGTTTATGTTTGACATAAGTAATATCTTTATCTATCCTTTTATTGACATGGTATTCGATTAACAGGTCCCTCGGTCCCGTCAAGCTTCGTCTCTGGCGACTCTGAAGATCTGGGTTGGCGGCTTTGGTCAACGTTGGTCAGGGCGTCCTTATGTGCTGGCAGAGGATATCTGCAATATCTTATACCCTAATGCTAGGGCCTCTGCAGCTGTAGCCCCGAAGTAGCAGAACCCCTGATCAACAAGATTAGGCTTGAGACCCAGGTCTCACCAGAAGATCAGGAGCTGTGCGGTGAAGTGGCCGAGGAAGTGGCCAACATCAACCTAGACGTCGAACCAATGGCCATCGACCTGGAGGAAGGTAGGGATGTAAGTGAGGCAGGTAGACCAGTTAACCCATTGTCTTTCAGTTCACCTGCGTCTTCGTCTTCATCCTTTCAAGGATTCTCTAAGAGCTCCACCTTGGGGACCCGTTCGGGGTCGGTGATCCCCAAGGTGAAGTCCTCTATGAAGACGAAGACTCTGCCTAAATTGTCTAAACCCCCGAAAACCCCATCTGTAACTAGCTCCGCCAAGGTATCATTGACTCCCAAACCTTCGACTTCCGCCCAGAAAGCTACTCCCCCTTCTAAGGGGTCGAGAACAAAGTCGAGCAGGTCTAAAAAACCTGACTTCGACCCTGAAGCTTTCGCGGAGTCAATGAGGAGGATGCTTTCTGAACAGGTCGCTTCTCAGTTCGAGGCAATGTCTCACGACCTTGTCTCGACCGTTGAGTCGTCAGGGAAGTATGTTCAATCCTTGGCGGAGAGATTGAAGGCACAAGAAGAATCGCTGGCCGGACTGGTTAGTTCAGGCCCAGTTCAGCAACAGTCCTATGCCATCCCAGACGCCTCTAAGCTACCAGCTTATGAGGATTGTAACCCTTGGCGCCTCGCTTTCAATGCCCCCTTCGCTAATGGTAAATTAACCATCGAAGGTTGTGGCACCCGCCCTGTGGAAGATTACGAGTTCTTCCCGGCAGATCTTGTTTTTC
Source organism: Macrobrachium rosenbergii (assembly GCF_040412425.1). Lineage (NCBI taxonomy): Eukaryota > Metazoa > Arthropoda > Malacostraca > Decapoda > Palaemonidae > Macrobrachium > Macrobrachium rosenbergii. The sequence continues at coordinate 53,949,549 of NC_089782.1, read as the reverse complement.
CCTTTCCGGGGTATGCTCGGCTTTCCGAGGAAGCCCTGGTAAGGGAAGATAAGGTTCCCAAAGAAACAGTGATCTTTCCTAGGGACCAAGCGCAGTCGGCATGGGTTAGGATCCTATCTGACTGGGAGTGTTTGAACACTAGATTGACCCCTCATAAAGGTCGATTTACAATGTTCACCGTTAATGAGGATGTCCCAACTCCTTGCACCTCTAAAGTAGCGGAGTTAACCCTTCAGGCCGGAGCAGAGGAGAAGCCTATGCCACAGCTTCGTGAGACGGAGCCTACCTCTCTTCTCTTCCCAGCAGACTTGGAATGCTGGACTGGAGCTCCGGAAACCTTTACAGTGGGTAAGCTAGATTCGGAGTGCGCTTCGAATCTTTTCAGTGAGCAATTACCCAGGCTTCCGGAGTCATTGATCAAAGCTGAGTATGAGGCTAGGTGCCGTCTCAGCAGGTCTATCAATTCTGTCACCTCGGCGGAGTTGACGTCTGCTGTTTATAGGGATGAACCTCTGTTCAGGATCCTGACCAAATCACTTCTGGCCTCTTTCCAGAGTGATTTGTTTGACTTCGTAGTGGCAAGGAGGAACTGCCGAAAATTTGTTCTGGCTGACGCTACCATCCATCACGAGCCGAACAAGCTCATGAAATCCTCTATCTGGGGGACCAACCTATTTCCCGAGGACATGGTCAACTCGGTGATCAGTGAGGCCTCAAGGGCCAACCAAAATCTCCGGATCCATTGGGGACTCCCCTTTAAGAGGAAGTCGTCAGAATTTTCGGGGCCCCAACCCAAAGGCAGAAAGAGGTCTAGGAGGTTCCATCCTTACAAGGCACCCCAGACCCAGACAATTGTTCAGGCAGTCCCAGTTGGCCAAATTGCCCAGCCTTCCACCTCCAAAGGACATCCACAGTATGTTTTATTGAACCAACCGGCTCACCATCCCGCTGGTTCAACAACCTATGTCTCTCCGGCCTTTAACCCTACCTATGAGTCTCAGACTTTTCAGAACTACCGCCAGTTCAGGGGCAATAGAGGTAGGGGAAGCTTTAGATCCAGACACAGTCCCAGGCTCCAATCTCGAGGTAGAGGCTCAAGAGGAGCCAGAGACAGTAAGCCCTCCACTAAATGAGCATCCCCAGGTAGGTGGGAGATTGCGCCTCTTCAAGGACCATTGGACATTCAGTCCATGGGCCCACAGTATTATTTCAAAGGGCCTAGGGTGGAGTTGGGTAGGGTGACCCCCTCCACTTGTCAGGTTCTGTCAGACTCCAACACCGGATCTGTTAGACTATGCAGAAGACCTTCTTTTAAAGAAGGCAATAAAGAAAGTCAGACATCTAAAATTTCAAGGACGCTTATTCAGCGTGCCAAAGAAAGACTCAGACAAGAGAAGAGTGATTTTAGACCTATCAACTCTAAACTCTTACATTCAATGCGACAGGTTCCGTATGTTGACCGTCTCTCAAGTACGGACCTTGCTTCCCCGTGGGGCCGTCACCACCTCTATAGATCTTACAGACGCCTATTATCATGTTCCAATAGCAAGAAACTTCTCCCCTTATCTGGGATTCAGACTGGGAAGACAGGCTTACTCGTTCAGAGTGATGCCTTTCGGACTAAATATAGCGCCCAGGATCTTCACCAAACTGGGAGAAGCCGTGGTGCAGGAACTGAGATCTCAAGGCATCAAGGTCGTGGCTTATCTGGACGATTGGCTAATCTGGGCTTCCAACGACTCCGAATGTCGGAAGTCGACCAAGTTAGTCATTCAGTTCCTAGAGTATCTGGGTTTTCATATAAACACAAAGAAATCTCGTCCTAACCCGGCGGACAAATTTCAGTGGCTGGGCATTCAGTGGGACTTAAGTACCCACAAACTTTCAATTCCCCCAGCAAAATGCAAAGAGATAGCCAAAGCAACAAGACAGTTTCTCAAGTGCAAACGAGCCTCTCGTCGCACTCAAGAAAGAATCCTGGGTTCTCTTCAGTTTGCGTCCGTAACAGACCTTCTCCTCAAAGCAAAACTGAAGGACATAAATGGAGTGTGGCGGAGTCGAGCCAATTGCAAATTCAGAGACAAAGTCTCCCTCATACCTCCAGTCTTAAAGAAAAGACTTCGCCCCTGGACAACGGTCAAAGGTCTTTCCAAATCGATTCCTTTACAATTTCCCCCTCCAGCCCTGATCGTCCACACGGACGCATCTCTGACCGGTTGGGGAGGTTACTCACAATACAAAAAGGTTCAAGGACTCTGGTCGAGCCACTTTCGTCACTTCCACATAAACATTCTGGAAGCAATGGCAGTTTTCTTGACTCTGAAATGCTTACGTCCGGCCAGGAACATACATGTCAGATTAGTCCTGGACAGTGCAGTGATAGTTCATTGTCTGAACAGGGGAGGTTCCAAGACAAGTCACATAAATCATGTAATGATAGCAATCTTTTCATTAGCAATGAAAAACCATTGGCACTTGTCAGCCACACATCTGTCAGGAGTGAGGAACGTGATTGCAGATTCTCTGTCAAGAACGACTCCCCTGGAATCGGAATGGTTTCTGGACAAGAAATCCTTCGATTGGATTTGCCAAAAGATTCCAGGGCTTCAGGTGGACCTGTTTGCCACAGAATCAAATCACAAACTCCCATGTTATATAGCTCTGAACCTGGACCCTCGGGCTTATGCTACAGACGCAATGTCAATAGACTGGAACAGATGGCAGAAAGTCTATCTGTTTCCTCCAGTAAATCTTCTGTGGAAAGTTTTACACAAACTCAGGTCATTCAAAGGTCAAATAGCCTTAGTAGCCCCCAACTGGCCGAAGAGCAATTGGTTTCCCCTTCTGTTAGAGTTGAAACTCAGAGCCTTGCAAATTCCTCATCCAATGTTAACCCAAGTAGTACAAACTCAGACTGTGTCAGCTTCCTCAGGAATGCTGAATGCCCTAACTTTATGGATTTCATGAAGTTTACGGCTCAGAAAAAATGCTAAAGTTGATCCTCAAAACACAATGTTTTGGAATCAGATAAGAGAGAGTCTACTCTTCGTCAGTATGATTCAGCAGTTAAAAACTTGCTAACTTTCTGAAAGAGTCAGACGTTCATACTATGACTACAAATCTTGCAATCTCATTTTTTAAAGCCCTTTTTGATAAAGGTCTGGCAGCTAGTACCATTACTACAACTAAATCTGCCTTAAAGAAAGTATTCCTATGGGGATTTAATATTGATCTGACGGATTCATACTTTTCATCTATTCCTAAAGCTTGTGCCCGTCTTAGACCAACAACCTGTCCTAAAACGGTTTCTTGGTTTTTAAATGATGTATTAAAGTTAGCCTCAGACACACATAATGAGTCTTCGCCCTTATTCGACTCTTCTTAGAAAAACTTTGTTTTTAATTAGCCTGGCTTCAGGAGCTAGAATCTCTGAACTGTCAGCCCTTTCTAGAGAGCCGAATCATGTGGATTTCCTCCCATCAGGAGAAGTTCTACTCTCTCCAGATCAAATGTTTTTAGCAAATAATGAAGATCCTCTAATTAGGTGGTCTCCCTGGAAGATAATACCCCTTTTAGAAGATCCCTCCTTATGTCCGGTGGTCACATTAAAAGCCTATCTAGAGAGAACCTCTCAGAGGTCTTCAGGTCCACTTTTTGTTAGAGAAAATGGTGGAACCATTTCCTTGAATGGCATTAGACAACAAATACTTTATTTTATTAAACAAGCTAATCCGGATTCAATCCCCCAGGTCCATGATATCCGGGCTGTAGCCACCTCAGTTAATTATTTTCAACACATGAATTTTGAGGAAATTAAAAAATATATGGGCTGGAAATCCCCTAGAGTCTTTAAACGTCATTATCTCAAATCCTTGGAGGCTTTGAAGTTTTCTGCTGTCGCTGCAGGGAACATTGTTTCCCCAGAGTCAGCCTAATATTGTTTAATAATATTTTATTGTTGGTAAATTGTAATTGTAATTGTTTTGTATTTTGCTTGCCCTACCAGTTGGTACCTCTCACCTACCTGCCTCGCTTGTATTCCCGTCCTTCCTATCTTGTTGTCTGGGTTTGGGTTGCTTCTCAATCCATTCCTGTCTTTGCTTTATCACCTTAGTTGTTAAGTTTTCACTAAATATTGTTTTATAGGTGATGGTTACTAGTTTGTTTATTAATCTTAAGATTGTAACCACATTAATTTGCATTAATTAAGTCAGTTATAGTCCTTTTGTACTAATTTATTTTTATATTTGCTTTTCTGGATTAGTAAAAGCATATTTAAAATAAAAATTTTATTTTATCCTTAATACATTAATCCTTTTAAATTTACAAGCTTCTTTGGTCAATTCTCTGCTACTATTTCACTCAGTGACACAGGACAAGCCCAGAAAAGGGATTTTGACAAAGGAAAAATCTATTTCTGGGTGAAGGCCTGTGTCGCTCAGTGAACCCTTCCCTCTCTATATTTCCCACCTGATCTAGCCAAAAAGCTTGGGTGCTATTTCGGGATGGTGCATTGTGGGTAGAATTAGTAGTAGTGGTGGTGGGACCGTCAGATCGGCACCTCTTAGGCAGAGGGGTTTTGGTGAGGAGGAGTCTATTGGGTTAAGTGTCTGTGGTAGTGGCTTCCACTCGCTCCTAGATGACATACCGACATCCTATAAGGATGTATCGATCCAGAGGTAGTAACTCTGGCATCCTATTGGCTTTTTTCTCTGATATATCTAGCAATACTTATACCTAGAAATGTGTGCTGTATAGGGACATTTCACTGAGCGACACAGGCCTTCACCCAGAAATAGATTTTTCCTTTGTCAAAATCCCTTTTTGATAGTTTAAACATAAAAAACCCTCTAAAAGTGCTTATACCTGATTATTTTAATAGTTTTATCACAAAAAATGCATTTAGTCATGAAAATGGTGTGAAAATACAGTAATTAGTGAATATTTCTCAGTGAAAAATACTGCAAATGGGTGAATTTTTCACAGATAATGTGCACAGGCTGTCCCCGGTTTACGACGGGGGTTCCGTTTTTCCGCCACGTCGTAAACTGAAAATCATTGTAAACCGAAAAATCGTCGAAAGTTGTCAAAAATCCTAAGAAAACCTTATATTTAATGCATTGGGTGTATTGAAAATGATGTAAACTGCATTTTTATTGAGTTTTTCATCAAAAAAACCTCCAAATTTTTATTATTCTGCCGTTTTGGAGCCATATTTCTTCCGTAGGATCGGTGTAAGGCGCGTCGTAACCCCAGAACATGTGTCATAAACCAGGAAATTATTTCTGATGAATATATTCGAAAAGCGTCATAACCTCGGAATGTCGTAAGCCGGACCAGTCATCAGCCGGGGACTGTCTGTATATATGTTTCACAGAGAAATCCGCGAATAGGTGAGTCCGCAAATTGTGAGACTGTGAATACAGGGGGTTTACTGTAGCTCTAACTCTATTTCCCTTTTTGAAATTGGGTACCTCTTCTGTTAACTCATCTTCTATTACCTCACTTTCTTCTTCTATTACCTCACTTTCCCCTTCATCTTCCAGTGTTTCCTCTGCCAAATCTCTTTCTACAGTCTCTTATATACCTGCATTCCTTCTCCAGCCCATTATAATCTCATTACCTTCCTGCCTAGCTATATTCCCTTCATTTGATGCAAGGGACTCATCCTTCACAGTGTGTGTTTTGTCTGTTTTAGGTATTTTTTCTTTTTTCTAGTGATAGTCTTTGAATCCTAGTAACATGTACTCTAGCTACTTCTCTTAGAGAATCCCCATGTTTAACCACTACTGTTTTCCCCGATACTCCCACTACCTGAGCAGGTCCTCTCCATTCATTTTCATTTTCTCTCTTATAGAATACCTCATCTCCCACTACTGCTTCTTCAAATTTATGTTCTCTGACATATTTGTTTAAAGCAATTCTTATTTTATTACAAGATTCATTTTTGATAAACACTTCTTTGGCCTCATGCATTGCATCCAGTGTATCACTACTATGCTTTCTTCCATACCTCTCTCTCTGCTTGCAGGACTTGAACCTTCTTCTCACATTAAATTTGGCAAAGAAGGGTTTTTTCCAAATACTAATTGGTTAGGGGAGAAACCACCATTATTTATTACCATTATTTATTAAGCAGTTCCTAGCACTCACTACCCATCTTAATGCTATTGACCAATCCACTTCCTCATCATCTTTCATCTTTCTCAAGCTTTCTTTGATTATACCTACCATCTTTTCACGGGATTTCAGGCGGACTTGTTTGACTTCATGGTAGTGCGGATGAACTGCTGCAAATACATCTTCGCCGACGCTACCATAAGACATGAGCCTAACAAGCTCATGAAAAGCTCCTTCTGGGGAGCTAGTCTCTTCCCGGAAGAAGTCAATAATGTCCTGGCTGAGGCAACCAGGGCAAATCAGAGTCTGCACTCCCGCTGGGGTATCCCCGCTTTTAAAAGGAAAACCCCAGAGTCCGCCGGCCCTCAAAATAGACCTGGCAAGAGATACAGGAGGCACAGAAGACAACACCAGCAGGCTGTTGTCCAAGCTGTACCTGTCTCGCAAGTTTGCCAGCCTTCTACCTCTAAGGCCCAACCTCAACAGTTCATGCTGGTGCAGCCAGCTCAGCACTCCCTTGCCGCGCCCTCCTTCGTGACGTCTCCGGTATACAACCCCTCCTATGAAGGCCAGGGGTCGTTTCGAGGCCTTTACAGGGGCGCAAGGGGGAGTAGAGCAAGGGCCTCCTTCAGAGGCAAGGCTGCCGTGTGACCCCTTTCCCGGGGGAGAGGAGGCCGAGGTAGAGGAGGCAAACCTGCACCTTCCCAGTGAGACCAGTCAGGTGGGCGGCAGACTTCACCTGTTCAGGGACCAGTGGACCTTCAGTCCGTGGGCCCACAGTATAGTCTCCAAAGGTTTGGGGTGGAGTTGGATCAGGGCCCTCCCCTCTGATCAGATTTCATCAGCCGTCTTCCAAAGCTCTGCGGGACTTTGGCGGAATTACTCCAAAAAGAGGGCCATAAAGAAAGTGAGACACCTGAAATTTCAGGGCAGACTGTTCAGTGTTCCCAAGAAAGACTCCAGTCAACAAAGGGTAATCTTGGATCTCTCGTGTCTCAATCTTTACATACAATGCGACAAATTTTGCATGCTTACAATTGCGCAGGTACAGACTCTACTTCTTCATGGAGCCGTCACCACCTCTATAGATCTTTCAGACGCATATTATCACGTCCCGATTGCGTGGAACTTCTCTCCCTTCCTCAGTTTCAGACTGGGGAAACAAGCCTACTCCTTCAGGGTCATGCCATTCGGGCTCAACATAGCACCCAGAATTTTCACAAAGCTGGCGGACACGGTAGTGCAGCAGTTACAGTCCCGGGGGATATCGCTGGCCGCATACCTGGACGATTGGATAATCTGGGCATCCAACGCCGGGGAGTGCCGGAGAGCTACGGCCATGGTGATCGAGTTTCTGGAATCCCTAGGCTTTCAGATAAACAGGGCGAAGTCCCGCCTAACTCCGGAGGCTCGATTTCAGTGGCTGGGTATCCAATGGGATCTGGTTTCGCACAAGCTGTCTATTCCGCCAGCCAAACGGAGAGAAATAGCCAAAGCCACCAGGCAATTCCTCAAAGGCAGGAAAGCCTCTCGCAGAACGCAAGAAAGAATCCTGGGTTCTCTTCAGTTTGCATCCGTAACAGACCGGCTCCTAAAAGCAAAACTGAAAGACATAAACAGAGTGTGGTGGAGACGAGCCAATGTCAAGCTCAGGGACAAGGTGTCTTTAATTCCTCCGGTGCTGAGGAAAAGACTCCGGCCGTGGTCCACAGTCAAGGGTCTTTCAAAGTCAGTTCCCCTTCAATTCCCTTCCCCTGCTCTAATAATGCCACACAGACGCTTTGTTAAGCGGCTGGGGAGGGTACTCACCAAAAGAAAAGGTACAGGGTACATGGTCCACTCTGTTCCGTTAATTCCACATAAACATTTTGGAGGCAATGGCAGCGTTTGTAACTCTGAAAAAACTTTGCCCCACCAACCAGATTCATATCAGGCTGGTGCTGGACAGCGCAGTAGTGGTACATTGCATAAACAGAGGGGTTCCAAATCGAGTCGGATAAACCAAGTGATGATAGCCATTTTCTCCCTGGCGGAGAAGCACGGCTGGCACCTATCAGCTACCCATCTAGCAGGAGTCCGGAATGTCATTGCAGACTCCTGTCCAGGGCAACTCCGCTGGAGTCAGAATGGTCCCTGGACGTAGCTTCTTTCAGATGGATATGCCATCAGGTTCCGGACCTTCAGGTGGACTTGTTTGCCACGGAGAGCAATCACAAACTCCCTTGTTATGTTGCTCCCAACCTGGATCCTCGAGCTTACGCTACGGACGCAATGTCAGTGGACTGGAACAAATGGCTGAAAATCTATCTTTTCCGCCAATAAACCTGCTGTTAAAGGTGTTGCACAAGCTCAGGTCATTCAAAGGTCAAGTGGCCCTGGTAGCTCCCAACTGGCCGAAGAGCAATTGGTTCCCTTTTCTTCTGGAGCTCAAACTACGGTGTCATCAAAACCCAAGCCACAGCTGACTTAAGTAGTGCAAACACGGACTGTGTCAGCTTCCTCAAGAATTCTGAATGCCCTGGCTTATATGGACTTTATGAAATTCGCCGCTCAGAGAGGTGCGGATATTGATCCCGTTAATACTCTGTTTCTGGAATCAGATAAAAGAGATTCTACCCTCAGACAGTACGGTTCAGCAGTTAAAAAGTTAGCATCTTTTTTGAAGGAATCTGAAGCTCAAGTCATGACCACCAATTTGGCAATATCATTCTTTAGATCACTGTTTGAAAAAGGTCTGGCTCCGGCCACCATTACCACAGCGAAATCAGCTTTGAAAAAGGTGTTTTTGCATGGCTTTAAGATTGATTTAACAGATTCATATTTTCATCCATTCCCAGAGCATGCGCTTCGTTTGAGACCAGCGACCTGTCCACATACGGTTTCCTGGTTTCTTAACGATGTTCTAAAATTAGCCTCAGAAACTAATAACGATCAATGTTCTTATTTGAATCTGTTAAGGAAGACATTGTTCCTAATTAGTCTAGCTTCAGGTGCCAGAATATCAGAACTGTCTGCTCTCTCTAGAGGTGCGAATCATGTGGATTTTCTCCGTCAGGAGAAGTTCTGCTTTCCCCAGATCAAAGGTTCTTAGCAAAAATGAAGACCCTCAGGATAGGTGGTCCCCCTGGAAGGTTGTTCCTCTTCCACAAGACCTGTCTTTATGTCCAGTCGCTACCTTTAGGGCCTATTTACGGAGAACTTCTCAGTGTTTGTCTGGTCCTCTTTTTATCAGGGAAAAAGGAGGAACGCTTTCTTTAAAGGCTATAAGACAACAAATTCTGTACTTCATTAAGCAAGCTAATCCGGATTCAGTCCCTAAGGTTCATGATATCCAAGCAGTGGCTACCTCCACTAATTATTTTCATACTATGAATTTTGATGAGCTTAAGAAGTACACGGGCTGGAAATCTCCATCAGTGTTCAAATGCCTCTATCTGAAATCACTGGAAGCTCTGAAGTTCCCTGCGTTGGCTGTAGGGAGCATTGTCCCTCCACCTTAAAATTAACCTTTAATCCCTATCCTCTCCCCCCCTGCCCGCCTGCCTCATTTACTTGCCCTGCCATTTTCTCCTGGACCAGACATGCTTCACAGCTTGGCTCCTCATATTATGATGTACAATTTTGCGGTGTTAGTTTTTAACTTTGCAGCTTGTTATGTTTACTGTAATTTAGTTTTAAGCCGGAGGTACCTTTATAAATTTTTCTGTCGTTTATTTAGTCTTAGTACCTTCCCATTATAGTATTATTTATGTACATAGTGGTTTCTCATGTCCTTTACTGTGATATTAATTGTATCCCTAGTTATAACTCAGTTTATCTGCCTATACCCTTGGTATTTAATCATGTTTTGAGGGATAATTAAAACTATTTTCAGTAATAGTGTTTTTATACATGTTCACCTAACTATTCGCTCCTTTTAAATTTTCACCAAAGCTTAGTATGATTCTCTGTCATAATTTCACCGGCTGACACAGGGACGAGCTCAGAAAAGGGATTTTGACAAAGGAAAAATCTGTTTCTGAGGGAGGCCCTGTGTCACCCGGTGACCCTCCCAGGGTCTAGATTTCCCTCCCCGAGTAGGCATACCAAGCTTGTGGAGGGTGCTAGCCTGGAATGAGTACAGATGGCGCTGGGGTCGTCGGTTGGCGGGCAGGTGAGTGCGGGCATTAGATCGGCTCCTCACGTTCCGGGGGTTTTGTCATTGGGATATCTACAGAGTGCAGTCCTGTGGCAGTGACAACAATCACTCACCCTTACCTATACCGACGTCTATTCCATAATAGATGTTCGATCTGGGGGTAGTAACCCCAGCATTTCCTGATAGCTTTTTTCTCTGGTATATTTAGCAATCTATACCTGGAAATTCGTGCTTGATAGGAATTTCACCAGGTGACACAGGGCCTCCCTCAGAAATAGATTTTTCCTTTGTCAAAATCCCTTTTCCAAGACTCCTCCCTCAGAAGAAAAAGCTTCTCAGACAACCCCACTTCAGGCACTTTCATCAAGGTTTGTCTTCACTGGCTCTGACAGGATTCAAACTATCAAAAGACTCCTCAGAGCAAAGGGTTTTTTGAGAGAAGCTGCGGAAGCTATTTCAAAGTGCGGATGTCGAATCTCAGCTAACGTCTACCAGAGCAAGTGGTCAGTTTTCCAAAGTTGGTGCAAAAGTAATAGAAACTTTTCTTCTAAGACAACTTTGACAGAGATTGCAGACTTTCTTTTATTCTTGAGGAACTCGAAGAATTTATCCTCTTCGACCATAAAAGGTTTCAGGGCAATGCTGAGCTCTGTGTTCAGACATAGGGATCTAGGCATATCCTCAAATCAAGACCTTTTAGACCTCACTAGGTCCTTTGACACTAAGAAACAAAAGCACTCAGAACTTGTTTCTGGGAATCTGGACGTACACCTAAAGTGGCTCTTCGGGCCCTCGTTCAAGCCCCTGAATGTAGCCTTATTCAGAAATTTAATGAAGAAGACTATTTTTAGTAGCCTTATCAACAGCCAAGAGAGTTGGTGAAATTCAGGCCGTTGGCAAGGGGATCAGCTTTTCAGGAGGTGATGCACTCTGCTCCTTTGTTTTGGGATTTCTCGCTCAGAACGAGAACCCAAACAACCCCTGGCCTCGTTCCTTCAGCATTAAAGGACTGGCAGGCACACTTGGACCAGAAGAGATCGAGAGGGTACCTTGCCCAGTAAGAGCCCTAAAGTTCTACCTTCTCAGGACGGAGAAGATTAGGGGTTCATCTAGCAACCTCTGGGCTTCAGTCAAAGACCCATATTATCCTCTTACAAGAATGCTCTGTCCTTCTCCTTGAGGGATACTATTCGTGAAGCACACTTGCAATTCAGAGAGGAGGGTTGTCCCATCTTGAAAGTAAGAGTGCTTGAAGTCAGATCCGTGGCAACTTCATTAGCTTTTAGATACAATCTCTCACTCTCTACAATACTTCAAGCAACTTACTGGAGGTGCAGGTCCATATTTGCTTCGCATTACCTCCGAGTTGTGGAAACTACTTTTAACGATTAAAGTACCCTAGGACCTCTGTCAATGGCTGGCATGGTATTGGGGGAGGGAGTATAGGAAGCATTCCCTCCTTCCTCGTCTCTTCGCCTTGGTTAATGGTTTAGAGCTCTTGGGGAGTCAGGGGTTATGTTTTACTTGGATACCCACCAGTCTTTTTAGTGGTAGGTGGTGGTGTTTTTTAATGTTTTGTGGTGTAGGTAACAGTTGTATTTTCTGCTTTTGTATGGTACTGTGCCCTGGGCAGGGCCAATTTTTCTTGATACTACATTTAGCATTCAGAAATATCCTTCGCTGTGAAGCCCCCACTGATGCAGCAGACGACCCTTGGCCATACAGCCATGTCTCTACAGTTAAGATGAGTGCACAACCAGAGACAGTAACTAACTGCTGTGACTCTCTTACCAGGTAAGGAAACAATGAGCATTTCTTGCAATGCTAGCAGGTGTTAATTCCCTTAATTCATTACTTTTATTTTAATGTTTAGGGGAAGTACAGCCCATGCATCCCACCTCCTGTCAGTGTGGGAATCAGCTTTGTAAATACAGTACTTGGTAAGTTATTCACATAAAAATTACATTTTTATGATAAAAAAAATAAGATTTTATATATCTTACCAAGTAATTACAGAATGGGAGCCCACCCACCTCCCCTCACATGGACTTTGGGCATAAACATATTGAACTCTGCTCAGTTGTTCCCTCTTTTCCCAAAAGTGGGCGGGGTCAGTTTCCTACACCGTAATGTAAACAAAAGAATCGCTACTGCGGATTTCAAAATTTTAGCTGCTGGTTAATAGGAACTGTTAGCTATGTAATTACTAGGTAAATATATATAAAATCTTATTTTATCATAAAAAGTCATTTTTATAGGTAAATGTTATGTTCCTTTGTTATTAATTTTTTCATATTTTCCATGCTGTAATTACAACATTTGTGAATTTCTTTAGTAAATTATGTAAAATTTTAAAAGAAAACATATCGATTCCCAGTCTTTTCTGAAAGCTTGAAGCGAGGGGGCGTTGTAATCTAACTGTCAATTATTTTGACATATTGACCAGTAGGGGAGGAAGTGTTGCCCACTCACAGTCAAATATGTTACCTGCTTGGTGGTCAAAATACCACTACAAAGGATACTAAAAAATCTCTCTCTCTCTCTCTCTCTCTCTCTCTCTCTCTCTCTCTCTCTCTCTCTCTCTCTCTCTCTCTCTCTCTCTCTCTCTCTCTCTCTCTAAAAATTAATACAGTATAATAGTTTAAGGTATGATGTAGGATGCTAGTTTAAGGTATACATTTGGTATTTGAACTTTCAAGAGAAGCAGTTATAATATTTTTAAGGGATGGTGTTAACTATTCGCAGGGAGTTGTGGTACGCATCCCCCGCAGATACGGGGTGTTTACTGTATTATTATTATTATTATTATTATTATTATTATTATTATTATTATTATTATTATTATTTTGGGTATAGGCCCTCTTTCAGACATGTTTTGTTGAATATGATGGCAGCCTTGGTTGCATTAATCTTGTAGATTATTCATTCAACTCTTCTAATTAGTCTTTTTTCTTCTTCAGCAGCAGAATTAAGTAAAGTGCCAAAGATCATTACAGGGATTTTTATATATAAAAATATCCAAATGTCAATGATTAATGGAAATTCCAAGGGCGGGGTCCAAAAAACAAGTGCAGGGGTTGTCAGTGCTTCTGGGATCGTAGGTATTGCAACATGTTTGGAAGGTCTTCTTCCTTCTTCAGGCGGGAGCTGGATGAATTGGTAGGACTCTGGGTTCCCTTTTTTTATATCAGCGTTTGGGGCCAGGCGCTGGTCACGGTCTGCTTTTTGATTGGTAGAAAGAGCGATAATTTTTGATTGGCCAAGAGAGTGCTGACATCACTGGGCATGGTCTTCTCCCATTGGTTGGCGGTTTCTCAGCCTTAATCTCAGAGCATAGTGGCTGCTCTGTGATGCCCTGTGGTTCGAAAGACGTGCCCTATGGAGGAATGCATGTATGGTTTCATTAAGGTCACATCCTCTGTCAGGGGCTTTGTCAAGAGGGTCTTGCTCGTTGCTGCTGCTCTCAACGTCCTGTGGTAGGGTGTCGTGTCGCTGTTGGAAGCAGATAGGTTTTTTGTGTAGTATTAATGCTAGGATTTTCTGCTTCTATCTGCAGTGCCTCTAGTATCCATAGTCTTTGGTGGTCAGGGGCTTGATCTATTATTTTGAAGTAATTGATAATATCACTACACTGGACACGAAGGTTGTGAGCGTCTTTAGCATGGTTGAAAATGACCCCCCCTCTTGGGCATGACAGGAAATCCATTTCGAAAGATGCATGGTGGTCATTCTGATGTAGGTCGCAGGGAATCCTCGCGAAGGACATTTGTACCAGTACACCACGTTGGTCTTATCAATTGCTTCAAAATAATAGATCAAGCCCCTGACCACCGAAGAGTATGGACACTAGAGGCACTGCATATAGGAGCAGAAAAACCTAGTATTAATATTACGCAAGAAACCTATCTGCTTCTGACAGCGACACGATGCCCTATCACAGTGCCCCCTGAAAGCGTAACTATCGGAACATCCCAGCAGGACGTTGAGAACAGCAGCAATGAGCAAGACCCTCCTGAAGAAGCCCCTGACGGAGGACGTGACCTTAATGAAACTATACACGCATTCCTCCACAGGGTGCATCATACGAACCATAGGGCATCACAGCAGCCACTATGCTCTGAGATTAAGGCCGAGAAACCGCCAACCAATGGGAGAAGACCATGCCCAGTGATGTCAGTGCTCTCTTGGCCAATCAAAAATCAGCGCTCTTTCAGCCAATCAAAAAGCAGACTGTGACCAGCACCCACAGCTGATATAAAAAGGCGAAACCAGAGTCCTATCAATTCATCCAGCTTCTGCTTGAAGAAGGAAGAAGACCTTCCGAAACATGTTGCAATACCTACGATCCCAGAAGCACTGACAACCCCTGCACTTGTTTTTTGGAGCCCGCCCTCGGAATTTCCATTAACCACTGACATTTGGATATTTTTATAAATAAAAATCCCTTCAATGAACTTTGGCACTACTTAATTCTGTTGCTGAAGAAGAAAAAAAGACTAATTAGAAGAGTTGAATGAATAATCTACAAGATTAATGCAACCAAGGCTGCCATCATATTGAACAAAATATTATTATTGTTATTATTATTCAGAAGATGAAAGCTATTCATATGGAACAAGCCAATAGGGGCCATTGACTTGAAAGTACAATTGTTCTGGAGTGACCTGTGATGCATCTGTTTACTGCACAGACAGAGTAATGGGTATTTGGCCAACTCGTGCACTGTTGTCACATCTGTGTGAAAAGGATGAAGGGATGACTGGGTAATTGTTGTAGGTAAGGGAGAGAACCCTCTTGCTTTGAGTTCTTTGGTACTATATCAGCGTGTCCAATCACATGCACTATTCAAGCCAAGACCAACTAGGAGAATTGTTTGATATTGGCAGTTGGTCATTCTTATGGAGCCCAGGTAGGATCATAGGAGTAATTAATTCCTTTGAGGATGAATAGAGGCTATGTTATCAAAAATATATGTTTTTAATCATTATTTTCATTACTTTTCATTACCATTCCATATTTAATGCATGGAGACCTGGAAATTGTAAGTCAAATTTTTTCAGCCTTATAGCCTAAGGGATAGGATGATTTAGTTTATGTATCTGCAATTGAAAATTATCTTGAATTTCAGAGCTACACAAACCATAGGGTCAGAAACATTAGAATACTGGCCCCGATTAGCATTAAGTGCCTATGTAAAAGATAATGGATTGGACACGGAAGAAGAGGAGCTTGAAGGCTGTGGTGATTCAAGTAAAGTGAAATCAGATGAAAGTGACAAAGTTGAGGGTGAGGGAAGTAAGTTAAGTAGACCGCAACATGTGAATGGAGATCATTGTGAAGAAAAAATGGAAACTGTTACCTCCTCTAGCTGTGATATAACAAGTTGTGTGCCTGAAAATGATAATGTGAATGGCTGTGATAATCAGACAAAAGACACCAATGCAGGAAAGGTCTGTGATAGTGTAGTTGGTAAAGAGGACAAAAACTCCAGCAAGGAAGCTGGTGAAACTAAGGATGTAGACGGTATCAAAGTTAAGGATAGCAAAGAATTGACCAAAGAATTACTTTTGTTCAATGAAGATCTGGTGTGCCAACATAATCTTCAGACTCCAAATGCTACTATGTACAAAATTTCGATGTCTATTGCTGCTGAGATTATGGAGTTGTGTGGCAGCTCAATACATCCAGCAATCTATCAGGAAGACTTCAGCTCGTGTCCTGAATGTTTGGTGAGATTTATCTGTAACTGACTTATTAGTTTCTTTATGCTTTTTCTTATTTTTCGTTTGGAGTTAAAGTAGCAGTTATATTTTGAGATGTTTCCTTTCAGATTTTTTATTTAGCTGATGTCATGCCCTAACGTGTTCTGAACAAAAATGTAGCTATCCTGCATTTTTATATGAAATAACGAAAAGTTGTCTTACTCTTTTTATGGCATAAGATTTAAATATTTTGCCTTTTATTTTTGAAGATATGTACTGCATCTGCTTTTAAATAAATCAGTAGCTACTGCTTATGTATTTGTAGACACACATAATGACATAGTGCTAAGCAATTTATAAAGGATAAACAGTGAAAGCACAGTAGTAAAAGTTTTGGAGGCATTGCTCATTATGGTGGAAATAATGAAACTGAAAAGAAAGTTGGTTAATTGCTTTGCTGATATATTAACATTAGAGATATAAATTTATCTTTGTATATGTTTCAATATTAATGTATGACACCATCTGTAATTAGGCTCAGTTGGAAGAATCCAAGCGAGCTTGTGGGAGTGGCCTGCAACAGAAAAAACAGTTAGCCAACCTATTCAAGGAAGTCAAAAGACCACATCCAGTACGTGACCTTGGAAAGAAGGTATTCTTGGTATCCAGAGACTTCATCTCAGATTGGAAAAGTTATATCAGGTAAATATGTTTTAATGTTATTGTATAGTGTGGAAAAGATGTATGGAAAATCTCTGTCAGGAAGATAAGAAGGTGTTTTTTTAAATAGCTGTTTTTAATTTTTGGCCTATTTAGTGTGTTTTAGAAAGGGCATGCTGAAATTTGGTGCCAAATTGTCAGAAAAAATGTTATTTTATGTTTATTTCAGGTGTAACCTTTACTTGTATTGATTCAAAAGTCTTATATTTGATAATTAGTACTATGCTATTTACGTATATTTTATATTGAAATAACAAAATGGGTGCAGCAGTGAAATGAAGTACTAGTATGATGATAAGTCAAAATATATTGGTCAATTTTACCTACTCAGAAGCTTGTCCAGTGTATTGTAGTAAGTTTTGTATCAAAATTTATCTAAAACTTCCATATAACCTCATGAATATAAATGAGTAAGCATATATAGACTCTGCAGGTCACATTCATTGGAACTGTGAACTACTATGGCTACAGGAACATCTCTCTTAACTTCTTGATTTCCTGTGCCAGATAAAAAAATTCCACAGAGGATTGAAGAGACCATAGACAACTCTTTCAAGTCTAACTCTGTTAATTGACAACCTGACATAAAAATATTCATCAAGATGATGAAAATTCCTTGCATTCTACTAATGTACTTGCAGTGCAAAAATTTACCATTTGGAATTCTGCCACAAGCAAGAGCACTGTGCATTAGAAATACACCACAAGAGCCCTCCTTGTTCTTTCTAGAAACATACATTAGCTAAACAGAGTAGCAAACTTTATCTTAGTAGTAATAGAGCTGTTTTATGAAGGATAGTTTTTTTTTCTATTCTTGCAGATCTTGTGAACGAGGAGAGGCACAATCCCCTGCCATTAATACCCTTGATAATTCTCCGCTTTTATGTCCGCACGATTCCCTGCTCTTCCCCGTGCACGGTATGCAGCCACATGAGTTGACAGAGTAAGTACACGTAAGTGGCATTTCATGATGTCTAATTGAAATAGAGGTTTGTCTACTTTTCTCCTGATGTGTATTATTATTAATGTAAGTTATTTGGGATAAATCTTACCTACTGTTAAAGTTAGCTTACATCTTTGTGCTGTTAGGTGCGATCAGCATTCAGAATAACACTAGGCTGACCCAGATGGACTCTGTAATCACATATTTCCCAACAGGTGTTGTTGGAATGTTTATGTTCTTGTCGTAATTTTCCCTGTCATATCCTTGAGCATATGTTGTCAATCAGATGTAAATAATTTTTATTTTTTCTTACTGGTTTTCTCCTGTATGTTATTGTGCTAGTTTTCTGTTTTCATATACTGTATGTAACTTACCAAGTACTGTAATTGCATAGCTATACTTTCCACTCACGCAGCAGTTAGAAATGTGAAGCTCGCTGTAGCGATTCGTTTGTTTATAGTTTAGGTAACTACCCCACCCTCTATCAGGGAACAATTGGTACCATGTAACAGTGATTGTCACTACTTTTCTGCCAGCTTTACCGTCAAGAATGAATGGTTTGGTTGTTGAATCTGAGGTTTTTTTTCTTCGCTTTTCCCAAGGATTTGGTGAAGTACCCATTATTTTGGCAGCTTTTCAGCTTAGCCTATTTACGATGTCCGATTCCAGTTCATCAAGTATTAGGTATTGTAGGGAGGGTTGCAAGACCCAAATGACCAAAGTAACCTACGATAGTCATACACTGTGCAAAATGTAGAGGACAAGAATGTTCAGTAAATCTCACTTTTGATGAATGTGTTGGATGGGATGAGAAGAAATGGAAGGTTCTGGTTCTCAGGTCTCATTGGATAAGTTAGATAGAGATAGGAAAAGGAAGATGGCTGCTAGAGCCAAGAGTAGAGCTCAAAGTATAGAGAGTAGAGCTCAGAGTGTAGAATCTGTCACTAACATTCAACTCATTTACTGTAACATTCCTTCTTCTCCTGCCCTTGCTTATCCCTCATCCTTAGTCCTGATAATTCTCCATCAACTCCTATTCCTGGCTCCCATGCTTTCGATCCTGGAACTGTAGCCAGCCTCGAGAGTAAGTTGATCATAAATTCGATCTCATAGTTAAGACTGTGTATAAGTCGGGTGAATCGCTTAAAGTCCTTTTGGATGAAGTGTAGAGTGTAAACCAGTGCTAGTGTCAGTGTCAGTGCCATTGGAGGAGGCGAGGAGGTGGCTGTCCGTCCTGCTGATGCTCCCAGACAAAGGTCACTGTCACACTCCCGAGAACCTGGGAGGAGACAGGCATACTGGAGGTCCAAATGAGGTTAGTGGAGTTTGCCCACAGGCAGTCGCCCCCTCATCCAACTCAGCACTTCGTAATTCTGACCGCCATTGGAAAGGCGTCACTGTGAGCGCCCACTAGTTATCGTCTGACTCCAAAAATGACTCTAGTGCTAATAAGAGGCATTTTTGGCACTTCCCAGGTGAATCTTATCTCTTGAAGAGACTTCACAATAGAGACACCTCTCCCTTTTCTCCAAAGCGTACTAGGAACTGTTCCACTAGTCTGCAACCGGGTTGCAGTACGTGGCACAGCCCATTTGCCCTTCCCCCAAGTGTTCACATGGTGAACTTAATCACTTGGCTCATAAGCGCTCTTCTAAGAATGCTCTTCTTCCGGGTAACCATATGAGCGTCCAGAGTATTCGCCAGACCTCTTCCCAGTCTTCAAGCACCTGTCTCATACTCCGAAACGCCCATCTCGGACTCCAGAGCCCCTGCCTCGCTCCCCCGAGCACCCGCCTCGCTCTCCCGAGTGCCCACCTCGAGCCAGCTTGCCTCCCACAAAGTGTCCAGTGCCAGCTGTCCACCTGACTTCTACTGAACGCACACCTACGTCATCGTCACCCGCTCTCGTGCTTGAAGACCCTTCTTTCGAGCATATCAAGAAGCAGTTGGAAGATGTATTGGGCCTTCTGCATAAGGCTTCCCCTTCACATAAGCCTTCTCAAGACCTTACTTTGTCTCTTGTTTCTTCAGAGGAGGAAGAAGTAGCACCGTCTCCTGTTTCTTCAGAGGAGGAAGAAGTAGTGCCAGACCCCCCTCCTACAGCTTATGCTTCCCTGATGAGATATTTTTTGGCAACCTTCCCCTCTTGCTTCCAGCCAGCTGCTCCAGTGTCACCTGCTTCCACGTTTCTTATGAGAAACTAAGCAGATTCTAGTTCGCGCCTACCTCAGATGGTTCCCTCTTCGTCTGCAAGAAAGCCACTTAAAGAGATAGAGGATTGGTCGTCCGTTAAGAGGGAACAAGTGAAGGCTGCTTTTGCCTTTCCTCCTGCTAGATTGATGGCCAGGAGAGATCTCTCCTATTCGACAGGAGAAGCTCCATCCTTGGGAGGTGCTGCATGTTCCCAAGATGACTTCTCAGGTTTGATATGAAAGTTTTTGTAGCCTAACCCATCCAAAAATGCTACAATTATGCAATCCATCCACCCGTTCACATTGTTGTTCTTTTAGAATCCAGCTTACAATTACAAAAACCACAAAACAAACTTACAACCCAAAATTGACAACCTAACCATCAGAGAGCTCTCTTTACTGCACCACAGTCTTTTCAAGACTGCCACCTGCATTTGTTTACATTTTGCTCCCTCCCACCATTTTTCATCCTTTGACGTCACTTCCTATGACTTCACAACACGAACAGATACTTTTAAAGATGAATGTTTTGCTATAAAAAATCTTATAAAATTAAATGTGCTTTTTATAAATTTTGTAATGCTCACACCATTTCATTAATGCAGAAAATAAAAATAAAATAATAATGGTTAAACTTCTAAAACTAACATATAATCACACATATCTTTCTCCCTCCCCTCCAACCTCTTCTTATCCTAATCCCCTCTAATCTCCATTATTCTCCAATTCTTTACCCTCTGTGCAATTTCTAATATTTTCCCCTGAAACTCCAGCTTTAGTCAACAAATCAGCTATTTGATGCTTTCCTTTTATTCATCTCATCTCCTTTATTTCTATAGATTCTATTGTTTCTCTTATTGCTGCAATATCAATTTTTAATCTCTTACTACTTACTCCTGTACTTGATTTAATTGCAGTCATTAGTGTTTTACGATCAGTTTTAACCAATGCTTCTAATTTTCTCCCTCCTACTATCTCTTCCCGCAAACGTTTGAAATATATCAATCCTTCTATTGCCTGCCCCACACTCAGAGCCTCTGCTTCAGTAGTTGACTTTGCTACTCCTATGGATTTTCTGGATTTCCACCATATGGGACTACTTCTCTTACCATCTGTCAGTGATTGTCACAACCTAATTGTGTATGACCATCTTCAATATTCCCAAATGAAGCATCTGCATAGGCTTCCCAAAACATCTTTTCTTCTAACTCACTTATTATCGCTTCTCCCATTATGCTCTTAGTTTTACTTCTTATTTTAATCATCCTTTTCATATCTCGAGTTGTTCCTTCTTTAAAAGCTTTGCTTAATTCACTAACAGCATATGATATTTCTGGCATGGTGTGTAGTGATACCCAATTCAACTGTCCTATCACTGATCTATATTCTGTTAACTCCTTTTGTCCTAATACTCTGTTACCTGTAAATCTTGTAGCTTCTGGTTCTCTTACAGAATTTATATATACTGCCACTGATTAAGGCAAATTCCATTTTCTTTATGGTCTACTATTACTTTCTTGTTCTCCTACTTGCAATTTCCCTTTCAATTTCCCAATTGTTTCCTTTAAAAATCCCTCAGTTCCTCCATAGCAAAAATCATCTACATGTGTCCATAAAATACCATTCAATTTATTGTCTTTCCTCCAAAAGAATATATTAGGTTCTAATCTACTTCTCTCACCTTTAAGCTCCTGCACCACCTTACAATACCATGCCTTTGCTGCATCTTTGAGCCCATAAACAGTTTTCTTCAATTTCCATAACCCACTCCAACCATCTTCACTAGGCGGTTTTAAATATACCTCTCGTTGTGTTTCATCACCTTATAGATACGCAGTTTTTGCATCTGACGTAAAATAATTCCAACCTTTCAATTTTATTACTGTCAAACAAAATTTTAAAATTTTGGCATTGCATGTAGGAGCGTATTTTTCCCATTCGTCCATTTCTTCTTCAAAACCTCTAGCCACCAATCTTGCTTTACATATCCTCCCCCCCCCTTTTACTTTTTCAGTTACTATCCATCATGTAGATATGGATTTTTTATCCAAATGTCATTTACTGCCTCATATATCTTATTTTCTCTCCAACTTAATCCATCCCTTGTCACCTGATTGTGAGTCTTCTACATTGTATGAATCAGCCCAAGATTTGCTTGATCTTTTCCCTGCAAGACTTAATATAGTCCGTTCTTCTACGTGTCCTGTATTTTTGTGTATAGCTCTAACTCTATTTCCCTTTTTGAATTTGGGTGTCTCTTCTATTACCTCACCTTCTATTACCTCATTTTCCCCTTCATCTTTCAGTGCTTCGTCTGCCAAATCTCTTTCTATAGTCTCTTTTATATTTGCATTCCTTCTCCAGCCCATTATCATCTCCTTTCCTTCCTGCCTATCTATATTCCCTTCCTTTGATGCACAGGATTCATCCTTCACAGTGTGTGTTTTATCTATTTTAGGTATCTTTTCTATTTCTGGTGATAGTCTTTAATCCTAGTAACATGTATTCTAGCTACTTCTCTTAGAGAATATTGTAGCAACTTCTCTTATAGAATCCCAATGTTTAAACACTACTGTTTTACCCGATACTCCCACTACCTGAGCAGGTCCTCTCCATTCATTTTCATTTTCTCTCTTATAGAATACCTCATCTCCCACTACTGCTTCTTCAAATTTATGTTCTCTGACATTTTTGTTTAAAGCAGTTCTTATTTTATTACAAGACTTTCTTCTCCCATTAAATTTGGCAAAGAAGGGTTTTTTCCAAATACTAATTGGTTAGGGGAGAAACCACCATTATTTATTACCATTATTTATTAAGCAGTTCCTAGCACTCACTACCCATCTTAATGCTATGGACCAATCCACTTCCTCATCATCTTTCATCTTTCTCAAGCTTTCTTTGATTATACCTACCATCTTTTCACGTATTCCGTTGCTCCATAGAGATTCAGATGCTGTGGTCAATACTTTAATGTTCCATCTTTCTGCCATCCTCCTTACTTTTTCATATTGAAATTTTCCCCCGTTGTCTGATAATATTTTAAAAGGCGCTCCAAATATAACAAATCACCCGTCAAAAAGTGTCTGTATAATAGTTTCTGGTTTTTTTTCTTTTATCCAAAAAGCCTGACTACCTCGTGGCCATATTTACCATTACCAAGAAATTTCTCTCTTCTATCACTCCCACATCCATTGCTACAACTTCATTAAATGTTTTACTCCCAGAAAATCCCACTACTGGTTTAACTTTTTTTTTTTTTTTTGTCATACCTCACAACTTGCAATTAAGTCTGTTTGTAACTTTTTTTTATTTCCTCTCCTTCTTTCAAACCATCACTCCACTGTGCTTCTTCTGTTAGCTTCCATATTTTATCTCCACTTCCATGACCAAGTTGTAGATGCAACTTCATAATTGCACCTTTAATTTCCCTTAGTCTCTTTCCCTTTCATTCCTCCAGTAACAATTCTTCTACCTTCCTCCTCAAAATTGGTATTCTTAAGTGACCCTGTTGGTCTTCTCTTAACTTTACCTTCATTGCTCTTAATACTTCTATTTTAACACAATTCTCTTTTAAATTTATAGTCATACCCATTTTACTTGTGGTTTTCTTACCTATTAACCATGGTACATCACCCTGCAAAATTTCTGTCTCAAATAAAACTTTTTGTTTTTCATATCACTGGTATTGCCATTACTCCTTTCGACTTGTAAGATGACTTCCTGAAATAAAATACTTTATTAGACTCTTTCTTAGTATCATTCTTTCTCCTCAACTCTCCCCCTCAAATTGGGACCACCTTGACGTGGTGAGGGGGCTCTCGAACCTAGGGATCTTTTTCTTTTTTTTTCTTTTCTTTTTTTTTTCCCCCTAAGTTTGATCCTAAGTGTCCCACATATACAGTATATTAATGCACTTTAGGAATAATTTTGTGGATTTTTCCACTTTTGTCAAGATTACCAAAATTAATAAATAGGAAAACATATAGCATGGAGTGAAGTTGAATCTGAAGCTAAATAGTGGGAACTGTGGTAGAACCATCATCTACCTGATAATGTTCGGACCTGGTTTTTCAGGCGGAACTATTCTGTGGAGCTGGACCACGGATTCCAGGGGGGCCTGGTTCTAGGAATAGGACTCTTGGCTCTCTGTCCGGTTAGCCCATATTGTGATTAGGGTGGGGATGACTGTATTATTACAATACAATCAGTCCTAGCAAGCTGGTTTTGCTTACACTTGGGCCGTACTAATCATGATGTGCCATCCCCCTTTTGGGGTAGGGTAGGGACGCGGATATTTGGGAGTCAGTTCTCACTTGTGCCATTAGTGGAACATTCAACCTCATAAAAAGCCAATGATATCTTTTCAAGATTTATTAATTTTTTTTTATATTTCCTTTATGCAAAGTAGTCATGAAGATATTAGTACCCCTGGACCCCATGATGGTAAAATTCTGGCACAGTCGATGACTAATGGAACGTCACTCCCAAATCTCCTTAGCATAGATATAAACGCTACAACGGAACATCCTGTTCCAAGTAAAATATCAATCCCTAAAGATTCGAAGAGTTTAGAAAGTCAAAAAGAAACAAATAATAACAAATTGGTAAACTCCAGTATTGTAACACTGGAACCATACATAAAGGACAATAACTCTAAAATAGAGACGAGTAATCCCCCTAAAACCCCATCAACACAAGACAGCTCATCACCGATGAATATGAAAAAATTAAAAAGAAATAACTAGTTCATTTTGAACATATTTCTGGACCAGACAATTGGTCCAGATTTTTAATATTAAAAGCAGAAAAACAGATCTCACCAGCCATTTTAGAGAACAAATTATTAAATATACACCCCACACAAGACATTGAATGTAGACATATCAAAAACAATGAATGGCTAATACAAACAACAACCAAAGCCCAATCAACAATCTTTCTACAAATAACCAACATAAATGAAATAAAAGTAACAGTAACCAGCCATGAAACACTAAACTATACACAAGGAACAGTAATGCTCCCAAACAATGATGAAAAAGAGTTACCATCATAACAAATCTTAATTGACCCCCTTAAATTAAGATACAACAACATACATGACTTGGAATTATATACTGTCCCAAGTAGAAAGGATGCAAATAAACATATTAAAATAGTCAAAATAAAATTTACAAACCAGGAACTACCACGAAAAATAAAAATTCTAGGACTAAATAGAGAAGTTCACCCCTTTGTCCCTAAACCTCTCCAATATTCTAACTGTCTAAAATATGGCCATTCAACCAAAAGATGTAGAAATAACGCTATATGCGCTGTATGTTCTGAAGACCACACAACAAACTGGAAATGCAAAACCTTCAAATGTGTAAATTGCAAATTAAATCATCATGCAAAATCTGAAGACTATATTTTATCAATATTATACAGAATTACAAATGTTAATGGACAGAACTGGTATGCCCGTTAACGAAGTCAAACTCGAACTGAAGGTGAGAGGAATCAATGACCTAGCAAAACTCCATTCATATTCAAATGTTGTAACAACTCATAATAAACATAAAGAATCTCAACACAGAATAGCTGTGACACACCTCTCCCCCTCTTCTGCTATTCATAAAAGACCAAGAGTACAGTTGCAACAGCTCCCCAGTAACAAGCCCAGTTAATCGTTCAGAAACGAATTCCAGTGATATGGAAAAATCAGCAGAAGTTAATAATCCAGATCTGGAAACTCATAATGCACTAACATCATCCACAGAAAACTTAATTGACAAAAATAACCATAATAAAAAAAAAAGAAAGTAATTGACAGAACTCCCCCCAAGGGAAAAAAACCTAACATTCCATTCACAGATCAATCTAGCAAAACCCCAGTCTCACCCATTAATCAGAAACAGATTACTTTAACTGCATCACAAGTGGAAATCCGTAGTATTCCACAATCCAAGACAAATATAAATAACGATTCCCCAAATATGGATAAATCAACTAACTCTTCTGCACTCTCATCACCAAAATCAATGCAGAAACTTTCAATTAAACATCCCACTGAAGAATCAAAAACCAATAAAATTAATCAAATCACAACCACATCAAATCAACCCTCAACAAGACCAAAGAATAATAATAATAATAATAAACCTAAAATTCAAGTCAAAATTTTATACCAGCACATCGGAGATCCAATATACCTGTACCAGAAATTCCCAACAAAAATATTTCAACATCCAGTAATGGAAACATAATTGGGACCCAGAGATTAGAACCATTCCTTCAACACTCGGAACATGATTTATCTTGCGGATGTCAAAAATGTTTCATCATTACGTACAATAGTTTACCTAACAAAAATGAAAATACAACCCAAAATTTCATAAATAACTTTACTAGGTTCCGAAAATGCCCTTTAACATTCCATCAAGATGGCGAACTATGTTCAGAATCCTTGAAACTAAAGAAAAACATGATCAAAACTCAAATTGATTTGCTAATAAGGAAATATGAAGAACCGATCAATGCATCAGATATTCAGCAGTCAAACCTAGCTACAAAGAAACCACAAAGCAACACAGACTCCCTTAAAATGTTACGGGATATAACTAAATCATCAATTAACTTACAAAATCTAACGCCAATCCCACCAAACAATGACCAATAAAATAATTCAGTGGAACGTGAAGGGATTTTCTACTCGGCTTCGGCTAGGTGAAATCCAGAGAATACTAAAGGAACATAAACCTGTTTGCATATGTCTACAGCATATTGGTACAACTCCTAATAACTTTAGAAACTATAAATTAGCTTGCCACTCACCAATAGCGGATGGCAAGCTAGGAACAGCTATATATGTTCATAACGATTCAACTTATGAACCCTTAAATATTACATCACTGTCATATCAAATAACTGCAATCAAATTGCATATGCCAGACAATCAAATTATCTCTATACTAAATCTATATAATCAGCCAAATTTTAACTCAAACTTTAGTGATTTACCACAAATACTAAATAATGTAAATGGCCCCCTACTAATAGTAGGCGACTTTAATGCCCATAATCCATTGTAGGACAGCGCACATGCTAGTAACTTGGCTGGCTCAAACATTGAGAATTGCATAAATGTTCAGAATTTACATTGCCTGAATGAAAGTGATTCACCAAAGTACTTCTCAAAAACTCATTTAACCTTCTCCTCAATAGATATTTCATTATGCTCACTGGAATTAATTGAAAAACTGGAATGGAATGTCCTAGACGACTCATATACTAGTGATCACTTTCCAATTGTTTTGAATTATTTGAACAACCAAAAACAATAATTTCCCATAAAATATAACTTACTGAAAGTTGACTGGGATAAATACAATTTACAAACTAGAAATGTCCCTCCCTTCCCATTAAATCAAAACAATAATGTCACAAATGATTTCTTTTCCAGTTTTGTAATCAGTGCTGCAGATAAATGCATCCCCAAAACTTCTTCAACCCCTAATATATCCCCCATTCCATGGTGGTCTAATAATTTCTCTCTCTTAAATCAAACCAAACACACACTGGCACGTAATTTGAGTAGACTAAAGTCTAGATTAAACACCCTCAATAAAGGCCCTTGTAATATAAACAAACTAAACAAGATAATAGTTATAAGTATAACTATTGATCACATTAAACCACTTTGCAATAAATATAATGCAAAATTTCGAAAAACAATAATATTCGAAAAAGCTCAGTTGTGGAAAAATTATATTTCAGAGTTGTCACCAAATACTTCAATTAAGGAAATATGGCACAAAATCCGTAAAATCAATGGTAAACATGTGAGACCACCTAGAAGCCCAATACTATATAATGGCAAACTAAATCATAACCTACAAGATATTTCAAATATATTAGCCAAACATATAGAAGATATTAGTGCTTATTCTAATTTAGATGAACACTTCAAAAGAATTAGAACACAAAAAATAAATCATAAACTTAATTTTGAAACTGATGAGGACCTTGATTATAACCAAGAATTCAATATGAATGAACTTAATTTTGCCCTAAAATCATGTCGATCATCAGCTCCGGAGCATGATATGATTTCTTTTGAAATGATCCAGAATTTAGCCACACTAGCTAAAGAATTCTTATTAAAATTATAAAACAACATATGGCTAACGCATGTCTTCTCAACTAACTGGAGACATGCAATAATCATACCCATCAGTAAATCAGGAAAAGATTCTAGCAAATCCACTAATTATAGGCCAATATCTCTAACAAGTTGCTTGTGCAAACTTTTGGAGAAAATGGTTAGTTTGAGATTAACAAGTGTCATAACAAAACATTCAATTTTATCACCTACCCAATCGGGATCGATAGCTGGTAGATCTACACTAGACCCGTTAACTCAAATAGAAGATCATATTAAAAAAGGATTTGAAAAGAAAAAGCTGACTGTGCCTATTTTCTTTGATATAGAAAAAGCATATGATACCACATGGAGATACAGTATTATGCACAAACTCCATAAATCTGATATTCGAGGTCACCTTCCAATATTTATCAATTTTTTAACAAATCGTACATTTCAAGTACGCATAGAAAATACATATTCAAATTGCTACGTACAAGAGGAGGGTATCCCCCAAGGCAGTGTTTTGAGCTGCATCTTATTTGCCCTGGCAATAGATGATATTACTATGAACCTGCCTGAGGGTGTACAAAATAGTTTGTATGTGGATGATTTTGTAATATATTATTCAAGTTATTCTTTGAGACATGCTCAAGAATACTTAATATAGCAACAAATAATATAACCACTTGGACCAACTCCGTAGGCTTCAAGTTGTCGGTAAATAAAACAAATGGCACTGTCTTCTACAAAGACAAAAGATGGTTGAAACAACAAACCATTAAGTTATATCTTTATAATGAAGAGATAAGCATGTGCAATAGTGTTAAATATTTGGGTATAATTCTTTATCAACATTTAAATTGGAAAGATCATGTCAAATATATTAAAGCCAAAGGATCTAAAGCCCTTACATTATTAAAGAAAATCTCACACACCAAATGGGGTGCAGGACGAGACACAATGTTAATGTTGTACAATGCAACAGTACTATCAATTATAAATTATAGCTGTCCAATTTATTCAACTGCCTCAGAAACAACTCTAAAATCTCTAGATGCTTTACATCACGAGGGAGTGCGTATATGTACAGGAGCCTTCTGCTCATCTCCAACTGTCTCTATCCTAGCAGAAGCAGGCCAGGTGCCTCTAAAATATTACAGGGATCTAATTACTTTAAGAAGAGGCTTATCCCTTCAAGCAGGCACATCTCCTGTATCAAATAAATTTCTCAATCAAAATACAAATAATAACCCAAATCAAAACTCGATTTACAAAAAAAAACTAATCATCTATTGAATTTACATAACATAATACCCAAATTTACCCAAGAAATAAATCTGATCACACCATGGACACTAAAAAGGGCAAAAATATGCACATATTTATCATATCTTTCAAGGAAATATATGTTCAACACAGAAATGTACCATCAACATGCCACGGAACACATAAGACGGAAGGGTAATCCATTCATAATCTACACAGATGGATCCAAAAATGAAGCTGGAGTGGGCTCATCAGCCTATTCAAGTGATAAAACTATGCAAATGGGCCTTCCTCTAATATCATCAGTATTTACAACTGAATTAACAGCCATACAATTGGCTCCCAAGATTATAACAAAAAAAGGAATTCCTTCAGCACTCATATTGAGCGACTCAAGAAGTGCAATTGAAGCAATAGGATCATTTAAATCAAATAATCACCTTGTCCAAAATATCCAATCGGGAAATTCATCAGTTAACTACAAACGGCCTTCAAGTTCAATTTTGTTGGATCCCAGCCCATGTAGGCATTGAGGGTAATGAGAAAGCAAATAAAGCTGCTAAATTGGCTTGTACAATCCCCCCAACTACTACGAAAGCCCCCATATCAGACTGGCTAGCATCAGTTAAACCCTTAATTTATAGGGATTGGCAAAATGATTGGACAAATATACCCCTCAAAACATCTAAAACAAATTAAGAACAAAGTTAAAAAGTGGCATTCTTTTGCCCAAAAGCAAAGAATTAATGAAGTAATTTTAACAAGACTTAGAATAGGACATTCCAGACTCACACATGGTCATCTGATGTCAACTCCGCACAGAAATCCAATAACTTGTGAAAGATGTAACATCCCAATAACAATCAAACATATCTTGATTGACTGTCCCAGATGGCATCATGAAAGAAATACTTATTTACAAAATAAATCAATAAAGGATATTCTA
Organism: Macrobrachium rosenbergii; assembly: GCF_040412425.1. Lineage (NCBI taxonomy): Eukaryota > Metazoa > Arthropoda > Malacostraca > Decapoda > Palaemonidae > Macrobrachium > Macrobrachium rosenbergii. The sequence continues at coordinate 53,919,391 of NC_089782.1, read as the reverse complement.
GCAGAAGGTAATAACTTTTCAATTAATAATATCATTCTCTTCTTAAACAAAATTTAATTGATAAATAAAATATAATCTTCCCCTTTTTTCCCCTCCCTTTTTTTTCTTTCCCTCTTGATTTTTTATTTTTTTAATTTTCCCCTCACCTTTTTTTTTATTATTTATTGATTTATTTAACTATTTAATTTTTTATGTACTCTCTCCCCCCTTCTTTTTCCAGCCCGAGAAGAACCCTAAAAGAGTTCAGAGGTCTGGTTAAACAAATCATTTATAAAATAAATAAATCTCCCCAACTCTTCCTGATTCAAACCCATGACAATGCGTGCTAGTCACAATTCCCCACAAACTGTTGATCCTGTGTCTGAAATTGCATCAACCTCTTCCCAAGATTCTTCCTGTACTCGTATTTTACTAACTTTTGCTATATAAACTTTTTCTTCTTCTTGTCCAATTTCTGATCTCCTATATAAACTTTTTCTTCTTCTTGTCCAATTTCTGATTTCTTCTTATTTCGAAAATTCTAAGGACAGTCTCTAGCCCAGTGCCATTCCGATTTGCATATTGCACAGTGTTACTTTCCCTTCTCTATTTATATGATTTCTTCCACCTCTACCCCGATTTACTTTTCCCGATATCTTTGGTTTTCCCTACCTTTCCCAAAATTTGCATAACCTTCTGATTCCAACCATTCCCCCCTCCTCTTTATTCCCTAATCCCTCAAATATTCTTTTCATTATCTGTTACACTGTTTTATATTCCAACTTTCCTTGACCACAAGCTGCTAATACCATTTGTTTTTTATTTTCTCTGAGATTGGCTGTTCTAGTACATGAAAACCTTTTGCTTCCCCTTCAAGTATGCTTTTCCCTATTGCTCTACTACACTCTGACTGCCTTTTCATACCTAATTATAAAATGTCTCATGTTTTCACTAGATTCTCATTCTATTTTAGAATAGTTTTTCATTTTACTGTAATTTTCCATTAGAGTATCTTTTAGATACACTTCATCTAGTTTGGACAGGTTTATCTTTGAACCCTCTTTATCCTTAAGCTCATCTCTATCTGTTCTTTCTGTTACTTCCAAAGCTTTTCCCTTTAAGCTCATTCTTATCTCTGTCCCCAGATATTTCACTTCTCCATACACCACAAGCCAATCTTCTACTTGTCCTCTCCATCCTTTATGATCTCCCTGTGTCCCGCTAAATCTCGGACAGCTCTTCTCCATTTCATCTCCCAAAGTTTACCATCTGGTCCGTTCATTTGTAACCAACCACGCTCAGTTACCACTTGAAAGTTTTTCTAGCCTAACCCGTCCAAAAATGCTATAATTATAGAATCCACCCACCTGTTCACGTTGTTGTTCTTTTATAATCCAGCTTATAATTGCAAAAAACTGCAGAACAAACTTACAACCCAAAATTGACAACCTAACCATCAGAGAGGTCTCTCTATCGCACCACAGTCTTTTTGAACACTGCCGCCTGCATTTGTTTACATTTTGCTCCCTCCCACCATTTGTCATCCTATGACGTCACTTCCTATGACTTAACAACACGAACAGATACTTTTAAAGATGAATGTTTTGCTGTAAAAACATCTTATAAAATTAAACGTGCTTTTTATACATTTTGTAACGCCCATACCATTTCACTAATGCAGAAAATAAAAATAAAATAATAATGATTAAACTTCTAAAACTAACATATAATCATAATAGACTCGGCTCGTTGCTCGGCTTTTTCTTCTACTAAAGTTTTCTTTGCTTCTTTGGAGTTTGGTCACCTTGTGAAGCACTTGCTTAAAGTACTGGAAGTCTTCAGCTTTCTGGACTGGTCGATAGGAGCTCTCACTAGGAAAATAGAAGATCACGACATTTTATCGCGCGACTCGGCTGCAGACTGGCTGGGCATTTTATCATGTGGATAAGGCAGTGAGGGATGGCTCCTCCAAAATTGCGGGTCTTTTCGCCACGGGAGCTTTGAAGAAGTGTTCGCTTTTATAATCTTCCCTGGATAAACAGTATTTGTTCCCTCAGTCAGCAGTAAAGGAGATTACCACCGATTTGCGGAAAAAATGAACTCAAGACCTTGCACAATCTTCGAAGCACCCCAAGGACCTTTCTGCCTTTTCTGCCAAGTCTTGTCTCCCCTCTGCAACAGCATCTCTTTTGTGGAGGTAGACAGGGTTTCTCGAGACCCTGCTCCAAGCTGCGTTTCTCCGCTAAGTCCATCAAGAGGACTTCAGCCAAAACCTCTTCCAAAAAGTGACTCCTCTATCCTTCATGCGCCTGTGGGAGCCAGACTCTCCCTCTTCTGGCAGAGGTAGAGTGCAAGAGTTGTGGAACCTTGGACGATCAAAGTTCTCAAAGAAGGTTACTCGATCCCTTTCTTAGAGTACCCTCCTCTCATGAATTCTCTGATTGCATTGACGGCATACTCGGAGGGCTCCAAGAAGTTCGTAGCTCTCATGGAGGAAGTGTATTCCCTCCTAAGGAAGAAGACCATAAAGGTAGTGGAGGATCAGACATCAAGAGGATTTTACAACCGTTTGTTTGTGGTCCCCAAGTCATTGGGGCGATGGAGACCTGTCCTCGATGTAAGTACTTTGAACTTCTTCATACAGAAAACAAAGTTAAAAATGGAGACAAATCAGTCAGTGTTATCCTCCATCCAGCAGGGTGACTGGATGATAACACTCGACATGCAGGACACGTATTTCCACATTCCAATACATCCAAAGTCCAGGAAATACCTGAGATTAGTCTTTGGGAGGCAAAGTCTTCCATTTTCAGGCCCTTTGTTTCGGTCTCTCCACTGCCCCACAAGTATTCTCGAGCATCCTATCACCCCTCGCAAGATGGCTTCATCTCCTAGGTATCAACATAAGTCTTATACTTAGACGACTGGCTCCTCCGCTCCCAGTCTCAGGAACAGTGCACGAAGGATCTGCAGACTATCCTTCTTCTTGCAGAGGAACTGGACTATTAATAAATCAAGGGAAGTCCCAACTAGCCCCAACTTAAGAGATTCTCGTATTTGGGGATGAGGATCAACTCTCTGAGTTTTTGGGCTTTTCCTCCCCAGAGAGGATAGAGCCCTGCCTTCAGTTAGTACAGGAACTTCTTTCACTTCCAGTTTGCTCAGCGAATCAGTGGATGAGTCTGCTGGGAACCCTCTCATCCATAGAACAGTTTGTGAAGTTAGGAAGACTTCATATGAGACCTCTTCATTTCTTTCTACGCGCAAGGTCGAACAGAAGACAGCAACCAGACACAGTGACGTTCCCAGTTATGAACGAGATAAAGGAGGATCTCTGGCGGTGGACATTCAGGGAGAGACTTTCAGAGGAAAAGTCTCTATAACTTCCGAGCCCCAACCTCTCCTTCTATGCAGACGCCTCAGACCAGGGGTGGGGAGCTCTTGTGGACACTTGGCAGCTTCTGGCATTTGGTCTCCAGATCAAAGGAAGCTGCATATAAATGCCAAGGAGTTATTTGCCATTCACCTCGGCCTGAAGCATTTTGTGAAAGCAGTAGCAAACAGAACTGTGGTGGTACATTCTGACATCACGGCTCTCTCCTATATCAAGAATCAGGGCGGAACCCACTTGTTCTCCCTTTGTCAGACAGCGAAGGAGATGCTAATTTGGGCAGACCAGAATCAGGTCAGACTTATTACCAGATTCATCCACGGAAAGATGAGCGCCTTGGCAGACGGATTAAGTTAATGGGGTAAAGTCCTTCCAGCAGAGTGGGCTCTGCATTCGAGTGTCTGCGACAGCCTCTGGAAGTTGTGGGGCAGGCCGACAGTGGACGTGTTCGTCACATTGAAGGATTACTGTCTTCCTGTATTTTGTTCACCGGTCCCGGATCCTCAGGCATGGGACTGGTCGAACCTGGACCTCTACGCCTTTCCCCCCATTCAACATGGTGAGGGGGGGTTCTCAACAAATTGAAGAGTCACAGAAACGTATTGATGACCCTGATAGCGTCCTTTTTGACCTCTCAAAGAATGGTTCCTGGACCTTCTTAAGCTTCTTGAGCTGTTAATCAGCTCAGTGGTCTGGTAAAACTAAGGTATACTTACTTTGTGGACTCCCCAAGGTTACTGCCTCAAAGTCCACTTCTCAGACAGCCTCATCTTTGGAAGTTCCATCAAGGACCATCCGCTTTACCTGTGACAGGCTTCAGACTATCTGGAGACTCGTCTGAACGATGGGCTTTTCAAAGCAAGCTGCGGAAGCTATTTCTAGACGTATATGTTACAGGGAACAGATCAACACTTTTTTTGGAAGTGTACATAACGTGATCTTAGCGATCTAACTTCAGGAAAAAGACGTAAAAAGGTTCAACCCTAATCTCCCTAGCACTTTCCCCACCCCCCCTCTCTCTCTCTCTCATCGTTTACCGAAGCTCATCCACCCGACCTCTCTCATTCTCACAAGTAATTAAATGGACTATTTAAAAAAAAATACAATCGTTCCTACAAAAATAGGTTTATTATTCAAATAACCCAACAAGAAATTAATAAAACAAAGCAAAGATTAAAATGCATAATAAATGAATTATCGAGTCAGATAACTAAACTCTAAACTGCAAAGCACTTCTGACTAAAGAAGTCTCATTATGGCTAATAGCCTGGAAATACCCAAAATCTCACATACTCACAAATCAATAACTAAAAGTCATGTCAAAAAACAGTCTACCACATAAAGAGATTGACATTGCAAATGACTTGCATGTGTCCCCCATATTATCCCAACAAGTCCACAGACATCTGTCGAAAGAATTAAACATGATAGAAAACTCCCAAAAATATATGAAATACAAAACACAATAATGGAAAGTGTAAAATGCATAGCCAAGATATGGCAAACGTAACATAACAAAATAATAATATAAAAGAGGTATGAATATTCATATTAAATTTCCCACACCAGTTCATAAGTTCATAATGATTAGAAAGTCATGGTAAAAATCACAAGTTCAATTTTCTCCCATAAAAACAGAGATTTGAAACTCTACCTTATCTGCCGATTTTCAAAGCCTGGAACCACTCCAAAGTTATGACTGGACAACTGCAGTTCTATCACGTTAATGAACGATCAAACTCACTTTTAGGGCAGATTTTGGCATAATCTAGATCAAAGTAACGCGTACTCACGAATATACATAGCGCCGAGATCACCTGATCCCCAATATTGCTGAGCTTTCGCGCAAAGAGCTGAGGAATCAAACTATTTGCTGAATACAAAGATTTTGCAACTCGGCTTCCATCAGTACCATCTACCGAAAATTCTTTCATCACACTATATACGTTATAACATTGTAGTGGCCATATTTTCTGAAATATATACATGAGTCTACCAGCTGACTCTACCAGGCCAAGTGGGCTATCTTCCACAGGTGGTGCAGTAGCAGTAACATCTCATCTGCTAAAACCATTGTAAGCCAAATAGTGGACTTTTTCTCTTTCTCAGGACTTCCAAAGGACTCTCCATCAACTATTAAGGGTTATAGAGCTATGCTGGGATCAGTCTTCAAGTATAGAGAAGTAGACTTGGCCTCCAATAAAGACCTAACGGATCTGATTAAGCCCTTCAAGACTTCTAAACAGGTGAAAGATAACTCTGTGTCATGGAACCTGGATGTTGTACTTAAATGGTTAACGGGTCATGCTTTCAAGCCTCTCCGTACCATTTCATTCAAGAATTTAACTAAGAAGACTTTTTTTCTTGTAGCCTTGGCCACGACCAAATGGGTAAGCGAGTTGCAGGCTATAGACAAGCGTATCAGTTTCTCGAAGGGAGATGCTGTCTGCACCTTCGTACTTGGCTTCCTGGCTAAGAATGAGTCCCCGTCTAATCCCTGGCCATGCTCATTCTCTATTAAAAACGTCATGGACATTGCAGGACCAGAGGAGGAGGAAAGGGTCCTTTGCCCAGTGAGGGCCCTGAGATGTTATTTAGATAGGACAAAGAGAATCAGAGGCCCTGCCAGTAACCTCTGGTGTTCTGTTAAGAACCCTTCAAAGCCATTGTCTAAGAATGCTTTGTCATTCTTTTTAGAAGTCTGATCATCGAGGCGCACTCTCAAATAGAAGATGATGTCCTACCTTCCTTTGAGGCACGATGTTAGAGCTGTCGCGACATCATATGCCTTTAGGTATAGTATGTTGCTCTTGACTATCCTCCAGTCGACATAATGGAAATGTAGTTCCATTTCTGCTTCACACATCTTAAAAAAATTGTAATGACGTACGAAAATTGTAGGACCTTAGGTCTGTTATTGATGGTTGGCTCGGTATTGGGTGAGGAAGCATAGGTAGCAACCCTTCCTATCCGTAACTCCTTTGCCTTGAAATTTTGGGTGTAGAGTTTTTTGGGGGAGCCTGGGTACTTATACCTGGAGCGTTCACAGTCTGTGGTAGTGGTATGATGGTTTTTGATCTTTATTGTTGTTGGTGTTGGTAACTATTTTTTTATTGGTCTATTGTATTTTGGCACTGCGCCCAGGGCAAGGGCAGTTTTTCTATTTTGCTTTGTGGGTGTTTGGAAGTCTCCTTCACTCTAAGGCCCCCCTCTCAAAAGTAGGGACTTATCACGGCCATTCCGCTACGTCGCTACAGGTCAAGGTGAGCACAGACCAAGGCAGTAATCATGTGCTGCAGCTCTCTTACCAGGTAAGGTTACAAGAAGTATTTTATCTGTGCTAACAGATTTTTGTTGCAAATTCATCCTCATATCTGATATCTGATTTTTTTTAACAGAATATGTCCATTTATCCCACCACTATCAATGTGGGATTCAGCTATGTAATTACTTGGTAAGTTATATACAGGCAGTCCCCGGGTTACGATGGGTCCGGCTTACGACGTTCCGGGGTTACAACGCTTTTCAAATATATTCATCAGAAATTATTTCCCAGTTTACGACACATGTTCTGGAGTTACGACGCAGATCCAACAGAAGAAATATGGCTACAAAACAGAAGAATAATAAAAATGTGGAGCTTTTTTTTTTATGAAAAACTCAATAAAAATGCAGTTTACATTGTTTTCAATACACCCAAAGCATTAAAAGTAAGGTTTTCTTAGGATTTATTTGCAATTTTCAACGATTTTTTGGCTTACGATGCGGCATAGGAACGAACCCCTGTCATAAACCGCGGACTGCCTGTATATGAAAACAATATTTTCATAATAAAATTAGGTTTCATATATACTTACCAAGTAATTACAAGATCAGAGCCCCCTCTGGTGATATTAAGCACAAAAGTAGTGATGATCGCTGTTATGTTGTACCTATTTTTCCCTAGTTACCTACACTATAAACAAACGAATCACTACCACAAACTTCAAATTTTTAACTGCTGCGCGAGTGGAAAGTCGCTATGTAATTACTTGGTAAGTATATGTGAAACTTAATGTTATTATGAAAATATCATTTTTGCATTGTCATGCACAGTGAGCAGAGATAGAATTTTTATGCTATGTAGGAATGAGTTTGGTTGTGCATGATGGTCACACTGTGTATTACCAAGCAGAGTAATGAGTTTGATTTTCCTTATTGTGAAAAATGTCAGGGTGGGTCTGATGAGAGATTGAGCAATTTAGTGAAGTATTGGAAGATGCGAGAGGTTGATAGATTATGTAGAAAATGAATTAGGTCCAGCCATAATCCTACAAAATCTTTTCCTTCTTCTTCCAGTGTTGCTCCTGGTCTTCCTCCTCTATGGTGTGATAGGTTTGATTTCTCTCTCACTCCTTCTGCTCTACCTTCTTGTGCTCCCTTTTGTCTGTAGCCAACCCTGTGGAGTCCCTTATGTCAGTAGGTCTTCTCCCCTGCCGAGGAACCAAGGCATGCTTTTGGGGTAGAGGTGTGTGCTATCTCCCAGCCATGTGGGGCTTCCCTTTCACATCTTATGACATCATTGCTGCCGGTCCAGCAGCAATGATGTCATTGTCTCTGTCTTAGGATTTGGTGGTTTCACCTGCCCCGGTTCTTCCTTTATACTTGACGGATTTAGACCCCAGTTGAGATGATTCTCCAACTGTTTTTAAGGGCTTGATAGATTGCGCTGCTTCTCTTTATCCTAACCTTTTTTCACCAACAGTTAACCTGATGATTGGTACTCACTTTTGTCTGCTTCTACCTTGGCTCCAGTTCAGGCAAGCAAGGAGTTAATGTTATCTGCCTCTGTCAAGGTATGTTTTGAGGCGATCTCGAAAGTGTTATCCCTTAAAGCAGGTTTTTGGAATGCGACTGCATCAGTTTCCACTTTTGTGGAGCTGTGTAAAGTACAACAAGAACTAGGCCAGATCTTCGTCCTTCTCCTGTTCTAGATGCAAATTTTTTCAAGTTGTTTGACCCAATGAAGCAAAGAGCTTTTGAAACTGGTAAGATTCTTTGGCCTAGTAGAGAGGCAGAAGCCCTCTTGAAATCAGCATATTATGGAACTCACACTTAGCACAACTGCTCATATACTGCATTAGGTGTAACCTGTTAATCCTGAAGGGGCAATGGTTCTTGATGAAGCTGTGGAGTATTTACCATGACTGTATAAAGCTATTTCCGATACTTCGGGAGAGATGTTGTCATGATTTCTACTTTTAGAACCAGTGCTGAATGTATCATGAGAGAGCAGCAGTCCAGTTCAGCAATTTCTGGGGAGTACAGTAAATCATATAATTTCTACTTAACCTAAATTTATTTTTGTTCAGTAATTTAATTTACAAATTGTTTTACTTACAAACTATCTGCAATTAATGCAAGCTGCTTCTTAAGTCCTGTAGGCGATAATTTTATGCCTCAAACCCTACCTAATCAGAACATAACTTACCCTCAGTCCAGAAGACACACACACTGTCATATAGTTAACTTGATGATCATCAATACATGTAAACACTTTTTCTTTTCTTTAACATACATAGACTTAACACAATAAATACAATTGCTATTACACCTGAAAAAAAGAACAACCAAATCTCAGTCCATAAGTCAAACAAATCACTTGAATATATCCTCAATTGAGCTTTAGCACCACAAGAACTGTAGATAGATATATATATATATATATATATATATATATATATATATATATATATATATATATATATATATATATATATATATATATATATATATATATATATATTTTCATAAACTGGACGGTCTTGGTTGGTGAGAAATTGAAACAAAGTTATAATGATGCTGCCACGAAACCATGAAAGCCCAGCTTATGAGCAAAAGAAGTTATTTGAAAACGTACCTTAGATTTTCCTGGATTTACAATTGAATGAGGAAGGTCGCGATTTGGGAATTAGAATTCATTTTACAAATTTACAGGGGTTTATTTACAGAGGCTTAGCAAGTAAACAATGAGACAACAACAACATGATAACTAAGGGGCAGACTCATTAATAGGACACATGGAATACTAATGCAATGATTTGGCAACAAGCAAGTTGATTAAAAATGGGGCCAATGTGCAGTACAATCAGTCCAATGATAATAATGACATTTAGTCTTCCCCTGTTTATACGAAATAGTCTCAGATAATGCAAATGATGGAACTCCAGGATGGGAGAATAATTCATATGAACATTTTCGGGCCACAACGGAATTTGGTACTGACTGCGACCAGGAATTTTCAGGATTTTGGGGTGGCAGACGAGATACTGAAGCATGGATTGCGATCGGTCTGCGTGTCTCTCCTGAAATAGACGTTTGAGGTTAGGAACGACGGTACACACTGAAGGAAATGGAATCCCCCTTATAAATGGGGCTACTCTACGCTTAAATGTTAGCCCTACGTAGCCCAGCAGATAATTATAATGAAATCACGTAGGCACAATCTGGGAATCGTAGCAGCGTAGGCTCTAACAATGAACACGTGATCGCACTCACACAAAGAGAAAATTAACACTGATATTGCTTAACCTAAATAGCCCTTAAATTGCACTGGGGGAGGGATAATTGATGGTTATCACGGGATCTTTACTTGAATTCAAGGCACGTAAATGGCGAGATATGGGATGCAGGCAGGACTCGAACAAAGGAGGATTGCTTTGTGGAGGAAGGAGTTAAAGTTTAAAGAAATGGAATTTTAAGGAGTTTAAGTAAAAGGGGAAAGGGCTGGTTATTGACTGCTTGCAACGTATGAACCTTTTATGACTATTGTTGGCGCCTAACAACCGTCCCAGTTGTCCGTCGAAGTCAGTTCAACCAGCGGAGTGGGAAAAAATGCAGCACGTGCGCTACAGATGAGGTCACAGGAGTGTCTGCTTGCTTCCAAAACATGGCGTCTTGAGCTTCGAGCTTTGGGCCAACCATACCTGCAAGTATGTCAAGAGAACCAGCAAAGAGGGCAGAGGAAAAGCACACTTATCATTAGGTGATCTGCCTACAGATTAAAATCCTACCCGGTCCCTGGCGCTAAATGGCCTTTTTGACCTCCCTCATACCTACATGCCTCCCCATCGCGTGATGGAGGTGGAAAAGGGGGTTTTTATTGTTCTCTGGATCGTATGATTTTAGGGGGGGGCTAAGGAGGCCTATTTCCTTGTGGGTGCTAACGGCTACTGTCTGGTTCAAATAGGCTCGGTTCTATCCGACGCCCACCAATTTCCCGGACCTGATAGTCAAATGAATAGCAGATTAATTCAGAATTAAATAATATACAAATTTACAGGGGGGAGGGATGTATATTCTTGACAGGTCCCCCCTTAAAAAAGGCCCTTCACACCCTTTTGGGTGTGAGGGTCTTAGCTAATTCCTCCTTACTGGCCCGTGACCCTACATAAGGTGGGTTGTGGCTCTGCACATCTGAAGGAACCTACCCAACTGCTAAGAGGGGTTCTGAATTGGCTAATTTACTGGCCTAACCTACCTAAGGGTATGGATACGGCTACTAACTGGCTACCCTCTCTGGGCAGGTGCCAGGATTGCTCTGAGATGGAAGCGGCACTGTGCCAATGGGCACGAGTGCCAAGAGAGTTTATGGCTCTGACTCACTAAGTGAATTTCTTCCGCCCCTTCTTCTTCTTCGGGGACCTCCAGGGTCTGGCTAGGCCATTCCTAGGGGGCGATGAGGATACTGACTCTGAAGAACATTCAACTTACAAACATTCAGAGATACAAATAAATTATGTTCAGAGCGCTCCCATTTGCCACCTGTGAGTTCAGATTTTGTTTCGTGTGCCAATTTTTTTATTTTTAGAGGACACCATATTCAGTAATCATGAAAAGCCTAAAATCTATGCAAGATACATAGATGACTTTTTCATTGCAATAAACAACATACAAGATGCACAGAAACTGAAAGATATCTTTACATAAAAATCTGTGCTAAGTTTCACTATTGTATAGAATACAGTGTAGACCAAAATTTACCTTAGATGTATTAGTAATCACAAGGAAAGGAATTATGACGTGGAGGTATACATAAAGGCAACTAACGGCGGGTGTTGCCTTAATGGGAGACGTGAGTGTCCCGAGGCATAAAAATGGTCAGTAGTCCGATCATATGTGCATCATGCCTTCACCCACTCTACCAGGTGGAGAGTGATACACGCAGAGCTGGACAGAGTACAACAGCTACTCACAAATTATGGATTTGAAGATAAAAATATACAGTCAGAAATGCGATTGTTTATTGACCATTTCTACCAACAAAATAACAAAACACAGCAGCATAACATGGAGATAGGACAGCAAATAACAATATATTATCAGACTAATTTTAACAAAGAATACACCAGCAACAGCAACATCATCAAGAAAATGATTAAGAAGGGAGAAAAGCCACAAGCCCCCTACATCAACATAAACATGCGGGTATACAGTATTGAAGCCCAACCTACTATCATCCCTTGTAGTGAAAATCAACACCTGTGGACCTACACCGAAGGAGATGACTACCATTGTAGTTTATGAATTTATTTTCCCAGAGGAGGAATGCAAACTTCCAGTGAAAGCTACAGCAGTAGGACATCGACTACACTTAGATGGCAATTAATGGCCAACAGAAACACGGGAGCCATCTTCCAACACTATACATACAAACACTACAAGACACCATTGTTACAAGAACTGATAGACAACACCAGAATAAAACACAGATGCACTACATACCAGGATATGACAAGAACAAAAGCTGTGTGTATAGCAACAAACAAACCTACGCTAAATGTCCAGACGAAAGGAGATGGGACATTGCCCTCCCACCACTTCAGGGACAGGAGACAGGGTCAAGGTCACTGCCAAAACAAGCCTTGCCCAAATACCACAGACAAAGAAATTAATAATTTCATTATGAGAACTAGAAGTATAATGTAAAACTAATGCAATAATGTAGTTACACTATATAATAACATAATTAACCATCCCCTACAAAAGTAAGCATTGTAAATAAAAGTAATAACAACCCCCAACCTAAAAATGCTGTCCTCATGGAGCTATAAATGGAATGGAGAATGTTATTGTACCTTAGTTCTTGCTTGACAAAACCTACGATATTGGCAAAACAGAAAGTAGCAAGTGAAATAAATGGAAACCACACCCCGATTGTGTCCTTATCCAAAATTTTGAAGAAAGACAGAGTAGAAGTGAGAAAATATGAAAAAGTCAGTATCAAAGAAGTCGTACTTGCGGACTCACGTATTCACGGATTTCTCTGTGGAATGTATCTACCCATTATACGTGGAAAATTCGCCCATTCACGGTATTTTTCACTGAGAAATATTCACTAATTACTGTATTTTCATATTTTCATGACTAAATGCCCTTTTTATGATAAAACTATTAAAATACTCGGGTATAAGCATTTTTAGAGGGTTTTTTTTGTGTTTAAACTGTCAAAATAGGCAGTTCTAAGTGTTTTTAGATGGGTTTTCAGTATTTGTGGATTTTAGCTATTCATTTGGGGGTGCGGTATGCATCCCCGCAAATACGGGTGGTTTACTGTACTGAGCCAATCTGAGAATTCGGTGAATTGATGCAGTTCAGTGTACAGTATTTTTGTCATCGTCACATACAACTGCGTATGTGCTCTCAGACCTGGACAACAAAACTAATCCCCTATACAGTAATTGGATACATTTGGAGTAGTGGAAGCCCTGAATCTAGTAGGAAAAGGTTGCAAAACATAGGAATCCGAGGATCGGAAGGATTAAATAAAACGAGATTAATATTTTGCCCTGTTCAACCCTTAAAGAAATTAAACCACAGTAAAACTCAAGTCTATGTGGTTCAACTAACGGCCTCCAACCCATTCTGTCACGAGCATTATAGAAAATCTGCATCAAGTCCTCTGTAGGCTTCAAATGTGGTGATAAAGCTCCTTTGACTGCCAACATTATAGCTTCAATGTATTCCTAAGTTTTTTTTTTCAAAAGTTATGATCTTATCATACACCAGTGATATTTTCATATAGTAATAAGACAAAGTCATTACTAGTAACTGAGTATCACCCATGTCTTGTAAAAGACTTGTAGCACCATTTAATTCATCTACTAAACTATTAATAGTCAATAACTGTTTATGCAGCTGAGAGAGAGTCATGTCTTGTTCATGCTCAAGCATCTCAATTTGATGTTTTTCAGCCCTTAACTTAACCAAGTTTGCTATTCCAAGACCTATACCTACTAAAGAACTGAAAATACATAAACCACTAAGTGCAGCAAACAGAAGTGAGTTTCTACGTTCTACTACATCATGTAGGATGGACCATTTCAAAAATTCATTAACTTTTAATTCTTGTATCTACTAATTCAACATTTACCTCTTTAAACAAAAGTTCAGCCATGTCATAAATGGGCAAAATAGGTCCTGTGTGATTAAGTGTAAAATGTTTCTTCCCTATGGATTCTAGATTCTCCTGAAACAAAACCAAGTCTTCATGCATTCTGAGTGTATTATCATCAGTCAGGAAAATTGTGCCCATAGTCACTTCCATCACTAAAGTCTTAGTGTACAAAAAGAAGTCTACAATTTTTTCAACAATTGTCCTAGGCCCTATTGAAAAAGTGGAACTTCCCCATGGAAAAGTGATCGTGCCCGTGGTACGCATAATTATAAAGAAATAAACAGGCTTCATGATGGAACCTGTAAAATAAGAACAACTTGTAAAAGTATTCCAAGAAAAATCAGTGTGATAATTTGGAAAATACAAAACAATATTATGGTAAATTCGGAAACAATACTCTTGTTATATAAGTAAATAAGGATACATTTATTATATAAGTAAATAAGGATACATTCAAACATAATGCATAACTATTGTATTATGTACAAATTTGTGAAACATTAACAATTCGTTCATCATTTGGATTCCTCAAATTCCCCACTTTCAACCTATTGGCTAACAGCAACTCCAGAACTTGAAATGGACTATCAGACATTGGGGTTAATTTATAGTTTAATCCTTTTCTAATATTAATCTTCACATAAACTCTGTCACCAACTGCATAAGGATTATAAGTTTTTGCCATTTTGTCATGATCTCTCTTCATAACAACATTAGCATCTGATAACTGTTTATAAAGTATGTCAAACCTTACTTTGCTAACATTGACAGCATTTTTTAATGGATCAGGTATGCCTCTGTGGAATTCAACACATCAGAAGGCAACCTCATTCTGATTCCATAAACAGCTTCATAAGGAGTCATCTTTATTGACAAATGATAAGCAGTATTAATTGTACACACTACTGTTGGAATTGCTAAATCCCACTTGGGGTCCATGGCACCTAGGGTGACCTTATTATATCCAAAATTTTATGGTTCACCCTTTCTACCAACCCATTAGATTCAGGATGATAGATTACTGTAATGTATTAATCTTCTTTATATCTAAGAATGAACACAAAGACACTGGGAAAGCATTATTGAACTCACCACGTGAATCTGAAATCAAAATATTAGGTATACCATGTCAGCAGATAAAACCATCATAAAAAACCCTAGCACACTCTTGTGCTGTATTACTCTTCAATGGAAAGATTTCTACAAATCTTGTTAAAGCATCCATAACAACTAGTAAATATTTATTACCCCTTTGGGTTTCATAAAAACCTGTAAGCAAATCTTTATACACCCTCTCAAACGGTTTCTGTGGTACAGGATAAGTACCTGAAGCTAATGGTTTCTTAACATAACCTTTATTCTTATGACAAATCTCACAAGATTTAATGTAATTATGGATATCCACGGACACTGAAGTCCAGTAAAACATGTTTTGTGCTTTTGCAAGCATGGTAGAGAAACCACTACACACATTCATTTTGTTTGTGTGTAACCATTTTACTATGATGGTTATATGGAAGCTACTTCTAGTCTTCCTAAGAATGTTCTGACAAAAAATTTCATCTACCACTGAATAATTCTCTGCTACACACTTTATATGCTTCAGTATTTTCATCTCCTTTTAGTGTTTCTATTATTTTACTCAACTTTTCATCTTGCATTTGTTCTCTTAGTAGAACATCATAACTCCAGTCTAAGTCATCTGCAGAATTATCTGATGATTCTGAGGTTATTTGATTCTCTTAAGTAACATTAACATTAACAGTCTGTGATGTCAATATATTATCATCAAATCCAGAAAGATTATGCGTATGAGATGGCGTTGGATTCCTGGATAACACATCAGCGATTATATTAGTCTTGCCAGGAACATAGCCTATTTTAGCACCAAAGTCTTGTATTATCATATGCCATCTTATCCTTTTTGATCTGAAATTAAAACCCTTACAGAAGTCACAAAGAGGTTTGTGATCTGTCAACACATTAACCTCTTAGCCATATGTGATATATTTAAAAGTTCATAAAGAATTTACAGTGGCGAGGGCTTCTTTGTCGATTACAGCATATTTACTCTCAGCGGGTTTCATCTTCCTAGAATAGAATGCTATGGGGTGAAATTTATAATTTTTCAATTATAGCAGAACACCACCTACCCCATAATCAGAAGCATCAGTAGCAATGTAAACTGGTTTATTGTAATCTGAGAAAATCAAAATTGGTGCGGACAGTAGTTTCTCTTTCAGAATGTTAAAAGCTGACTGCTGTTGGACATCCCATTTACTGAATAATTATATACAAATCACCTATAATAACACACCATTCCTAGAAATTGTTGGACACCTTTCACTGAGGTGGGGTCAGGAAATCTCTCAATAGCTGAAATTTTGTCATGTACTACTTTTAAACTATCCTTTGAAAGTATACCAGTTCATCCTTGTAAAAATCAAATTTTGATAACTTCACTTTTAGGTTATGCTGCCTTAATCTTTGGAAAACTAACTCCAGTTTCCTAAGATATTCCTCTAGTGTATGTGAAAATATAACTAAATCATCCATATAAACATGAAGGATGTCACCCAACATATCTCCAATTACTAAGTTAATCATTCTCCTAAAGGTGATAGGTGCACAACGCAACCCAAGTGGCATCCTTCAAAATGGCCCCTGGAGGTGCTGAATGCTATATATTGTGTACTACTTTCCTCCAAAGAAATTTGGTGGAACCTGCATAACAGGTCCAATGATGTAAAATAAGAATATTGACATAAGACATAAAATGTCATCAGCATACAAGGCACAGGAAATGTCTGGAACTGTCTCATCATTCAATTTGTGAAAGTCCACGCCAATCCTCCAAGAATGACCTTTCTTAGGGACAACAATTAATGAAAAATTATATGGACTGATACATTTCTTTATTATGCCTTCTTTAGGCATTTTCTCAACTTCCTCAGTTATTTCAATTTGGAACTTCATGGGAAGTCTGTAGGAAGGAACATAAATTATCTTATATAGGTCCCTCAATCTTATCTGATGTTCGATTACACTAATTTTACCTAAGCAGCCACTATTAGTAGTGAAGACATCACTATATTTTGTTAGTAATTCCTAAAAATTTTTCAGAACATTACATCTTTTATATCTTCCACCAACTTATCTTTTATTGAATTTTAAGAAAACATTGTCACTTATTAGGTGATTATTTTCTACTTCTGCTACTGACAGAATCCTGTGATGAAATACCTCCGCAACCTTCAAGGGTGTCTTTTCATTTATCAACTCCTTATTTAGGTGATTAAAAACTTAGTCACAGCTTGTTGGTTGCTATCAACCATGTAAAGTGCTTCTGTTGCAGATAAACCATGAACCTTAATTGATTCATTTAATACCATGATCTCAGACCCAGGTAAGACCTTTTTAGCAGTAACAAGGATGTATGAAGGTACCTTTGGTTCTACAGTATATGCTGTTTTAAACTAGCAATTATCCGCGAAAAGGAATGATGTTGAGTTGACTCATTAATATCTGATATAATGTACTCCAAACACTGATTGGCTCTTCAATGTAAGTAACTTTTTCCTCTGGTACTTCCTTATGATCAGAGTTTGTTTTTAAGGTGTGAGATGATTTTACAAATTTTCCCCTAATAAAAACACCACGCTTTGCTGGAACCATAACAATATTATGCTTAGACACTGACATATAGCCTAGAATGACCATTGGATACATATTAATCCTATTTACTACAATAAAATCATCAGTAAAAAGAATTTTACCTATCTTATACTGAATTCTGACAGTACCCACAATATTTAAATTGTTATTTCCTATCCCTGCCAGCCTAATGTTTGTCTTCTCTATGGGAAAATCTGGAAACAGTAAATGATGAGATTTTAAATCCATCAAATTAAGAGGACTACTAGTATCTTAAGAACAAGGTAAAAGCCTTATGATTTTTATTAACTGCTTTAATAACAGGTCTTTCCTCTATATTCCTATGAATGAATGTGAGAATTCTAGTCATATCTAAAACTGAATGATTACCTGAAAATTGCAGTTATTATCACACTCCTTTGTATCTTCCTGATCAGCACACTGATCAGTCAATGTGTTAAACATATTACTTAATGCAACTCAACATTATTAGTCTTACCCTTAGAGACCATTAGGGTGTCACGGTTTTCTCCTTGACACAGAAAATTCTGTAAACTATTTTGATCCTGGACCATGTTAACATTAGATTGCCCCTATTGGTTGTTTTGATTTTTCTTTCCTTGATATTTTTTTTTTCCTGATACTGATTCTGATTTGCGTTTTTCCTATTATTATCACCCGTAGACCCACTACTGGTATTGGTATTATTCTGATTGCTTTTTTTTCCCCATTTTGTTTGTTCTGTCTTTGCTTACAATTCTGATAACTCTGATAAGTGGACTGGTGAATACTACAGTATTTAGTCCTGCGTCACTTTTATAGTGACCAATACAGTTACAATTAAATCATTTCATTCGCTGGTTGGCAGAGCAAACCACATTAACCTGTTGTGCTGCAGTTGTACCTGCAATAGACTGCTTAACTTGATTCATTTTCAATGCTAGATATAATTGTTGGTTCTAAATCTGGACATTTAGACATACAGTATGCCTCTTAATCTGATCCTGAATTGTTACCTCACTAGATGGCCAGCCCTAGGAGAGCTGTTAATCAGCTCAGTGGTCTGGTTAAACTAAGATATACTTAACTTTTGACATTGAAACAATGTACTATTCTGTCTGGCAGCATACCAGTCACTACTGCTAGGTGCATTAGATGATAGCTTTGAATGCCACTCATTGAATATATCTGCGATAAGGGCAGTACAGTCAATCAGTGATACACCTTTCTTATCTGCTATTTTATAGATACTCCTCAAGGCTAAGACTTCATCCAGCTCGGACTCAGTACCATCTAGCTTACATAAAGTACCCTTAAAATCATCCCAATTTTTGCAAGCCTGAAACAAAATTGTGGGTAACCACGACCCTGTGTCACCCTTAGCATAATCAATAAATGATCTGGCCACTTGCAATTGAATAATGGGATCCACTGGGTTTTAGTCTTCTTTTATTTTGCCTGTGGCCTCAGCTGTATTCATTGTCATATGCTATTGAATGACCTATTAGTTTACCTACACACACACGTACATACATACATATATTTATATATTTAAGTGGGCATCAATGGATGTGATCCAACCTTCGACCCCTTGAGTCAACTGACCGTAGATTAAGCCTTGAAAAGGCACAATAGCTGATTGAGTATTCACGACTGTGAATATGTTTTTTGTGTCTGGGTCTGGGTCTGGGCCCACGACTGCACTTGTGCCTGCACCTGTGGCCATGTTGTTAGGATTTCTTACATTACCTCTAGGCCTGTTATTACCTCTACCTCTATTTGATCTCCCAAAGGAATTATACAAATACATTCTCTTTGAACACAACTTCATATGTTTATAAAAAGAAAAGAAATTCTCCTAACAAGAAAAAACCTAAGTTAAAGTATTCACTTCCTAAAAGAAAATAAAAAAGTGTACGGGGATGAACTTATGGATCAGATCTCTGACTACAGGACACAGTTTGCTGTACAGTATTAGGCTACACTACTGCTCAACCTCAAAGACTAAGAATTAAGGAGACTTGGCTGTGGTTTATATGGGAAAATGTCAGGAGATCATCGTGCTAGCAGCTGCACTCCCTCTGAAGAAATAGATTGGCACTGATGATCAGCACAACTTGATTGTAGGACACACAGGCATCTGCTAGATATGGAAATCTTCACAACATGATTCAGACAGTTCTGAAAAACGAGAGGAATTAGAAATGAGTTCTGTTTTTCTTCAACACTCGTAACTCGTTCCTGTTTTTTTTTCTGTGATGAAAAATTTTCGATCACAGGTGATGAAAACACGTTACAGGAAGCAGCTTCTTGCTTCTCTTGGTGTTTGTTGTTGACAAGTGTAAGCGATGATGACACTTAGCAGGATACAACTTCTTCCTACTCATGGTATTTTGATTCTTGTCCAACAGTATGTAAAACCAACTGTCGTCTGGGAATGTCATCTTGTTTATCACAGGAGCACTTATGACTGTGACGGGAGTTGCTTGCAAATGCTTGTAGTGCCCTCTTCTGTCATGCAGTTAAAGTTTAAGAATTCTGCATGTGCATAATCAACAGCAGTGATTACATTGACAGGAATTGTCGGTGGACATGTGTACCGTCCTCATTTGTCATTAAGTACTGTATACCTTTCGAGATGTATACATCTCAAAGAGATGTTTTCTGCTATGATATTGTTTAAAAATATGCTAGGTCTTTGGCTCGGAAAAGCGGTGATACAGGATATGGCTTTCACTGTGGTATAGGCTAAGCCAATGCTGGTTTAACTGTCTGCCACCAATCATGTAGGCTGGACTGCTGCCACCAACTATGTCGTGAGGATCTTTTTCTTTGAGTACCTACTTATTTGGAAAATAAGGATGATGTATTAAATAAAATATACAACTTCCAGTTTTTGGTGTATTTTTGAATTTCTTTACAAAACTAATCTCGAGTGTTAACTCGTTCTAGACCAGTGTGAGAATGAATGAGAACAGTGAATAGTCGCACACTCGCATTGGTGTGTGAACACACATGAATGCACAAAGAAAAATTATATAAATGGATTTCAGTTAGTAATGTGAAAGTAGTGATAGATAATATGATATAAAATAATCGATTGTCGTTTCCAACTTGACACACCACTAAATGTTGGTTCTACAATTGTAAATATTAAACATAGAAATCTACAAACTGTCAGTGATCTAATCATACTACCTCGATATCTTTTTGGTGTGTCTAAGATTGATTCAGAAAACACTGTCTCAGCGTTTTGTCATAACAGCAACAACGTGTTGACTCTCTCTCTCTCTCTCTCTCTCTCTCTCTCTCTCTCTCTCTCTCTCTCTCTCTCTCTCTCTCCACAACTTCATCATGACCTTATCATAGTTAGAAAGATCTATAATTTGTAGATGTATTCATTACATAAAGACATTTTTTGAAACCATGTCGTGTCATTCAGAGTACTCGTGGAGGAAAGAAACTTGTAGATGACGTCAATTACATTAAAAAATGACAGAAAACAAACACTGACGGATTGAAAATCTATTGAAAGTGTGAAGTGAGAATTGCAAAGCGTGCAAATGTTAATGTGTGCAGGCATGCTCTGCAACTCTTCACTTCACACTTTCAATGAATTTTTGATCCATCAGAGTTTGTTTTCTGTCTTTCGTACATGTAATTCAAGTCACCTATAAGTTTCTTTCATCCAGGAAGTGCTCTGAAATGGTGTAAGACATGGATATAAAAATGTCTTTATCCACCAGAAGCCCAGATGCAACTACTAAATATTGCTGATATGCTTAAATTAAAAAAAGATATGTAAACTAAGCCTCCAACTTACTAAGCAATAAATTTATGTAATTTCCGTATCCTATATAAAGTAATTTTCATAAGCTGTTTAAAAAAAGATATGCTTCCTAAATGAGCCGTTTGTTTAATTTGGGTGTCAAATTACCAGGTGTTAAAAAATTGGATCTCAATTGGGAAGAGAGTCAAGTTACTGGGATCAAAACCAGGAGCCTACATACTGGGCACATACATACAGTAAATATATATATATATATATATATATATATATATATATATATATATATATATATATATATATATATATATATATATATATATTATGTATGTATATATATATGTACTGTATATATATACATATACATACACACACACACACACACACATATATATATATATATATATATATATATATATATATATATATATATATATATATATATATATACACACACACACACACACACATACATATAGGCAGTCCCAGGTTTCGATGGGGTTCTGTTTTTACAATCGTCGTAAACCGAAAATTGTTGTAAACCAAAAAATCGTTGAAAATCGTCAAGAATCCTAAGAAAACCTTACTTTTAATGCTTTGGGTGTATTGAAAACAATGTAAACTACATTTTTATTGAATTTTTCGTCAAAAAAACCTCCAAATTTTTATTATTCTGCCATTTTGGAGCCAAATTTCTTCCATCGGATCGCATACAACGCATCAGAACCCCAGAACCTAAAGTAAGTAAACCAGGAAATTATTTCTGATGAATATTTTGAAAAGTATATTGTAACCTCAGGAATAAATATCAAGCCAGACCCATCGTAAACTAAAGGACTGCCTGTATACATATATATACACATACAGTATATATATATAATGTATATATATATATATATATATATATATATATATATATATATATGTATTGTACATATACATATCTGAACTGCAAATAGTGGGGGTTGACATATATATATATATATATATATATATATATATATATATATATATATATATATATATATATATATATATATATATATATATATAAATTTACATATATATATCTGAACTGCAAATAGTGAGGTTGACTATATATATATATATATGTATATATATATATATATATATATATATATATATATATATATATATATATATATATATATATATATATACTATATATATTATATATATATATATGAAATTTTTTATCACACCGTAATTTATATACAATCATGAAGCTACAAATGTTGCTTAATATCAAATTCACGCTACTAGTACCAATTCATTTATCACTTATATAAATTCCCCTTGGTGATAATTCTCCATCGGAGATATTCGGAGTAGCGTGA